>NW_016815774.1:1216676-1219134 GCF_001698545.2 Rhinopithecus bieti | reverse complement strand
AAAAAAAAAAAAAAAAAAAAAAAAAAAAAAATTTAGTCAGGTATGGTGGCTTGTGCTTGTGGTCACAGCTACTCAGGAGGCTGAGGTGGGAGGATCACTGGAACACAGGACGTAGGCTGCAGTGAGCTGAGATTGCATCGCTGCCCTCCACCCTGGGTGACAGAGTGAGACCATGTCTGTAAATAAATAAATAAAGGAATTCCAAAGCTGTCCAGTTCCCAGAAATGCCCCTGCATTTGAGATGGCTTGAAACAGGAGCTCCAAGCATCTCCATCTCTCCGTCTAGCTCATCTCCGCCTCACCCTGCAATCCAGCCTCATCCAGGTGGCAGGAAACACGCTGCTACAGCTAGGTTTCTCCAGCTGCACACAACAGGATGCTTCTAGCCAATTTAGGCAATAAATGTAAAAACTGTAAAAGAAAATAACAGGAATGGACTTGACAACACATGTGTAACTTGTTGATGGTCACTGCCTGTTCACTGAGAGGACATGAGCTACCTTCCAGGCTCCCTTAGGATAATGGCAACCACTGTAACCCAGCCTCTCTGCATATCCCCCCAAAGCCATGCAGAACAACAGGGAGATCAAAGAGTCATTCCTACCCCCTGCCCTCAGCATCATCTGTGGAGGGAGCACTGCAAACTCCATCCACAACCAAGTAGAGAAATAAACATCTGAAAATGACAGAACAAGGTCTGGAGCCCACAGAGTACACAGTCAGGTGGAGACTCCATACAAAAGAGGAGAGGGCAGCCAAGGCCTGAGTGTAGACACAAACAATGACCCCAGAGAGAGCAAGGCCTGCCCTAACTGGGGCAATGCTGAGAAAGGGCTGATGCCTGGTGGATCAGAACACCGACTTCTGGGGGAACTGAGAATGTGCAGGACCAGAGTGGCGGTCTAGAAAGGGCTGAGGAAGTGGAGGGGAGAGGGGGCGACCCAAAAGGGGAAGGCGTCCCTTGAAAGCTTGGTGGTGAACGCAGATAAGGGAGTAAGCTGTGGAAGTTAAAGGTTTTACAAAAGCAATAACAATCACAAAATCAAAAGACATATCATCCCCTCCCCACAACAAAAGTATCATTGATTTTTTGAAAAACTTCTTTAGAGGCTGGGCTCACACCTGTAATCCCAGCACTTTGTGGAGCTGAGGCAGGTGGATCACTTGAGTTCAGGAGTTCGAGACCAGCCTAGACAACATGGTAAAACCTCATCACTACAAAAAATACAAAAATTAGCTGGGTGTGGGGGTATGCATCTGTAGTCCCAGCTGCTGGGGAAGATGGGGGAGGCCTGAGGCAGGAGGGTCGCTTGAGCCCAGGGGGTTGAGGCTGCAATGAGCTGAGATGGTGCCACTGCACACCAGCCTGGGCAACAGAGTCTAGGGGGGAAACTTCTTTAGAAGAGGGTGCCCTTGAACTAAGAAACCTAGTAAGTCACCCAAACCCCCTGCTTCTGTCTGCAGGTGCCTGTATTGCTGGTCAAGGGAAATAGCAGATACTTTAACATGAACTGAAAAAAGCAAACATTCATACGAATCTACTATAAGAAAAAAATAGAAAGTGAGAATCAGAACGTTTTAGCTGATCAAAATTCTCCTCCAGAAAAATACCAAGTAGAAAACTGTAACACAATACTCCAACCCAAACCAAGTCTTCTTACAGAAGCCTTTGCAGTATAAAAACCCTTTAAATAAGAAATTTTAAAACACCAAACAGAAATAGACCAAAAAAGGAGAAAAGCAGGAAATGAAAGTTAAAAAAAATTAGGAAACAAATTCAAGAAAAAGTGACAGATCTGGGCAACACAGTAAGAAATACAAATTTAGCTAGGTGTGGTGGCACACGCCTGTAGTCCCAGTTACATGGGAGACTGAGATGGAAGGATCTCTTAAGCCTGGGAGACAGAGGTCGCGGTGAGCTGAGACTGCGCCACTGAACTCCAGCCAGGGCAATGTAGTGAGACGCTGTCTCAAAAAAAAGAAATTAAAGAAAAGTTAAAATCATTTCAGAAATGAAGATTAAATTGCAAGGTACTCACCCATAAAATAAAATTAAAATATGGCCAGGCGCAGTGGCTCACACCTGTAATTCCAGCACTTTGGGAGGCCAAGGTGGGCAGATCACCTGATATCAGGATTTCAAGACCAGCTTAGCCAACATGGTGAAACAGTAGAGACAGGTATCTGTCTCTACTAAAAATATAAAAATTAGCCAGATGTGGTGGTGCATGCCTGTAATCCCAGCTACTTGTGAAGCTGAGGCAGGAGAATCACTTGAGCCCAGGAGGTGGAGTTTGCAGTGAGCCGAGATCGCACCACTGCACTCCAGCCTGGGTGACTCCAGCTCAAAAAAATAAAAATATGGGCTGGGCGCGGTGGCTCAAGCCTGTAATCCCAGCACTTTGGGAGGCCGAGACGGGCGGATCACGAGGTCAGGAGATCGAGACCATCCTGGCTA
>NW_016815774.1:1202159-1215036 GCF_001698545.2 Rhinopithecus bieti | reverse complement strand
AAAAATATGAAATAAAATAAAATAAAAAATTCAAATTAATAAATTGAAAGATACTGTAATGGGAAATTAAATTTAATGGAAAATATAATAAGAGATTCATGAAAGAAATGAAAAGAACCAAGAGAACAGAAACAAAATCAATAAAAAGAGTTTTTTAGGCCAGGCACAGTGGTGCATACCTGTAATCTCAGCACTTTGGGAGGCTGAGACAGAAGAGCTGCTTGCATCCAGGAGTTCGAGACCAGCCTAGGCAACAAAGTGAAACCTCATCTCTACAAAAAAATTAAAAATTAGCCAGGCATAGTGGTGCATGTCTGTAGTCCCAGCTCCTCAGGAGGCTAAGGTGGGAGGATCACTTTAGCCCAGGAGGTTGAGGCTTGTGGTGAGCTAAGATTGAGCCACTGCACTCTAGCCTGGACGACAGAGGGAGACATATCTCAAAGGAAAAAAAAAAAAGATATTTTTTAAGTGTCAGAGAGAAAGAGAAAGACATGGCTAAAGAAGATATGCAAAGATAATCCAACATACACATAATTGGAGTGCCTGAAGAAAAACTAACAGAAAACAGAAAACAACAGAAAAGTATCAAACAAAAGCATAACCCCTCCCCTGACAAAAAGGGGAAACTTTCTAGAAAAAACAACTTGAGTCTACGTATTGAAAGGGCCCATGAAGTACTTAGAGAAGTTGACCTGGAATCGTGGACTCTGAATTCTATCTTAGTAAAAACCTGGAAAAGGAGAAAGGCACCTTTACCATGGATAATCTGGTGGGCTCCACCTTAAGCAGGTGATCCAGCTCAGCGTCACCACTGACATTGTCTGTCCCCAGATGTGCTACAGAAAGTACACGATACCGGCCGGGCGCGGTGGCTCAAGCCTGTAATCCCAGCACTTTGGGAGGCCGAGACGGGCGGATCACGAGGTCAGGAGATCGAGACCATCCTGGCTAACACGGTGAAACCCCGTCTCTACTAAAATACAAAACTAGCCGGGCGAAGTGGCGGGCGCCTGTAGTCCCAGCTACTCGGGAGGCTGAGGCAGGAGAATGGTGTAAACTCGGGAGGCGGAGCTTGCAGTGAGCTGAGATCTGGCCACTGCACTCCAGTCCGGGCGACAGAGCGAGACTCCGCCTCAAAAAAAAAAAAAAAAAAAAAAGAAAGTACACGATACCACCTAGGCAGCATTCTTGCTGGAAATGTTTTAACCTGAATCTAATTATGAGGAAATCATCAAATATACATATTTATATACATATATATACATACACATACACACATATATATACACACCACACACACACACACACACATACACACACATATATAGATTTAGAAGTGGGGATCTTGCTGTGTTGCCCAAGCTGGACTTGAATTCCCAGTCTCAAGGAATCCTCTGCCTCAGCCTCTCGAGTAGTTGGGATTTACACACACACCACACTACCTGGCATCAGACAAAAATAGTCGGGGCCGGGCACGGTAGCTCATACCTGTAATCCTAGCACTTTGGGAGGCTGAGGCGGGTGGATCACCTGAGGTCAGGAGTTCAAGACCAGCCTGGCCAACATGGTGAAACTCTATCTCTGCTAAAAATACAAAAATTAGCCAGGCGTGGTGGTGGGCACCTGTAATCCCAGCTACTTGGGTTCTCAGACAGGAGAATGGCTTGAACCCGGGAGCGGAGGTTGCAGTGAGCCAAGATAAAGCCACTGCACTCCAGCCTGGGCCACAGAGTGAGACTCTGTCTCAAAAAAAAAAAAAAAAAAAAGCTGAGCATGGTGATGTGCGCCTGTAATCTCAGCTACTCGGGAGGCTGAGGCAGAAGAATTGCTTGAGCCCAGAAGGCGGAAGTTGCGGTGGGCTGAGATTGCCCCCACTGCACTCCAGCCTGGGCAACAGAGTGAGAGTCCGTCTTAAAAAGAAGAAAAGAAGGCCGGGCACGGTGGCTCAAGCCTGTAATCCCAGCACTTTGGGAGGCCGAGACGGGCAGATCACGAGGTCAGGAGATCAAGACCATCCTGGCTAACATGGTGAAACCCCGTCTCTACTAAAAAAATACAAAAAAACTAGCCGGGCGAGGTGGCGGGCGCCTGTAGTCCCAGCTACTTGGGAGGCTGAGGCAGGAGAATGGCATAAACCCCGGAGGCGGAGCTTGCAGTGAGGTGAGATCTGGCCACTGCACTCCAACCTGGGCAACAGAGCAAGACTCTGTCTCAAAAAAAAAAACAAACAAACAAAAAACAAAACAAAAGAAGAAAAGAAAAGAAAGTGGTTGCTTTACGTGTTATGGGGAAGTGGGGATTCTAGGAGAAGGGGATTCTGAACAGACATTGTCCACTATGCAGAGTGAACCCAGGATAACCTTAGAGCCCAGAGGAGAAGCAACAGGCTCAGACCTGGGTGAGGGTAGGGAGGCTGCTGGGCAGACACCAGGGTTGGGCCTTGGAGTGATGGGCACTCCAGGTTTTCTCACCTGCCCCTGCCCTGCACAGCAGTGGGCTCATACCAACCTGATGTTTTCTCCCAGGAACCTGGATGAGAGAGAGAGACAGATTGGCTCTAATTGTGTGCTGCACCTATCATTCCTGAACTGGGACACTTACTGCCCTGCAGCCTGAGAGGGAAGGAAAATCTGCCCACATATGGAGAAGGAAGAGGGAACATGAGCTTGCCTCCTGAGACCTGGCGGTGTCCCTCCCCACCTCTGACCATGGCTCCCCTTCATGCAACTTGAGTCTACATATTGAAAGGGGCCTCTGTTCCTCCCAGCTCCAGTCCTCACACAAGTACAAAGTGAAGAGGTCAGAAACCCAAACCAAGCAGCTAGGGGAATCACTCAACAAGGCCGAGGTCCAGGGTGTGTGTGGGCACAGGGTCCCCTCTGACGGGGAAGGAGTTGGGACTTACTGCAAGGCAATGGGCGCTGGTGATGAAAGTTTTAGGAAAATCCTTTTTTTTTTTTTTTTTTTTTTGAGACGGAGTCTGGCACTGCTGCCCAGGCTGGAGTGCAGTGGTGCGATCTTGGCTCACTGCAACCTCTGCCTCCCGGGTTCACACCATTCTCCTGCCTCAGCCTCCCGAGTAGCTGGGACTATAGGCGCCCGCCACCTCGCCCAGCTAATTTTTTGTATTTTTGGTAGAGCCGGGGTTTCACCATGTTAGCCAGGATGGTCTCCATCTCCTGACCTCGTGATCCTCCCTCCTCAGCCTCCCAAAGTGCTGGGATTACAGGCGTGAGCCACTGTACCAGGCCTAGGAAAATCCTCTTGATGTAGAGTGAAGAATGGCCCGAGGGGCAAAGCTGGAGGCAGGGAGGCCCGTTAGGAGGCTGTTGGGGTAATCCTAAGGGTCACACAGAGCTCAGGCAGGTGGCAGGGGGTGGAGAAGGAAAAGACTGCAGAGATGATAGGGGAGAGTCAGCCTGGCTTGGGTCATGGGGGTGGGCTCAGAAGGGACCCATCTAGGAGGTGTAGAGCTGAGCCAATGATGCCAACGTTGGTTGACATTGGGAACACAGGTGAAGCAGAATTGGGGTCTGCCAGGGAAAGGCTCAGGGATCTCCAATAATATCTTCAAATATCTCCAGGCAGCAGGTTGAATATTCTCATTTCATGGCCCAAGGAGGAAAACTCGTCCAGAGAGAGAAACCACAGACAGGAAGAAGTGTCTTCCGCATGGCGAATCCAAGTCAGGAGGCTGAAGCAGTCAGCCGCCACGGGAACGGCTGCCCCAGGGAAAGGGAGGTCTCTACCCCCCAAGGTGTGCACTGGAGGACCAGCATCACTGCATGGCCACGTGTCACAGATACTGCAGGTGACTCAAGCATCAGACAACAAGGAGATCAAATTTATTTTCTTTTTTTTTTTTAAGACAGAGTCTTGCTCTGTTGCCCAGCCTGAAGTGCAGTGGTGCAATCTCAGCTCACTGCAACCTCCTCCTCCCAGGTTCAAGCGATTCTGCTATTTCAGCCTCCCTAGTAGCTGGGATTACAGGCGCATGCTACTACACCCGGCTAATTTGTATATTTGCAGTACAGACAGGGTTTCACCATGTTGGCCAGGTTGGTCTCGAACTCCTGACCTCAGGTGATCCACCGGCCTCGGCCTCCCAAAGTGATGGGATTACAGGCATGAGCCACCATGCCTGGCCAGGAGATCAAATTTCTACGATTCTCTGAGAGGCAACATGAAGAACATGAAGAACGCAGGACTTGGAGCCTCGGGTCTGAGATAACCACAAAGCTTGGCCTTGGCCAACTCCCTGAACCTCTCTGAGAAGCAGCTGTTGAGAGGAATGAAAATCTCTCATGGACTGTGTGAGGAACCAGTGAGAGGCTGAAGGTGATCCACTTTGTAACCATGAAGAACAGCATGGTTACAGCTACTTGATGTGGGGACAATGGGGGTGATCACAAGCTTGAGAGCAGATGACTTGGTACGGCATTCCAGGCCCGCACCGAGTCTCCCTGGGCCTCCTGCGCCTCCTCCCTCCAACCACATCTGCAGCAAGTGTTGCCAGCCAGGAGACCCTCACAGTGCAAGAGTATCAGATCTGGGGAGCCTGTGTCCCTGCTGTAGCAGATGTGCCTGGGCAGCTACTGATACCCCACCCCGCAGGGACAGAAGTTGCTCCCTCCTCTCTAGAAGACAGGGATCTCAGGAAGGAGGACAAGGCAGCTCCGTTCTCAGCCGGCCTGGTTCTTTGACAGCTTCTGACTCAGCCCTGAGTCAACACTGGCCAGCAGAGGGCACTCCAACACCCCTTTTGGTCCTTTCAACCTCGTTTCTCTTTTTGACCTTTTCCTTCTTTTATTTTTTTTCTTTTTTTTTTGAGACGGAGTCTTGCTCAGTTGCCCAGGCTGGAGTGCAGTGGCATGATCTCGGCTAACCGCAACCTCCACTTCCCGGGTTCAAGCGATTCTCCTGCCTCCGCCTCCCAAGTAACTGGGATTACAGGCACCTGCCACCATGCCCGGCTGATGGTATTTTTAGTAGACACAGGATTTCACCATGTTGACCAGGCTGATCTCGAACTCCTGACCTTGTAATCAGCCCGCCTCGGCCTGCCAAACCACTGGGATTACAGGCGTGAGCCACCACGCCAGGACTATTTTTTCTTTTTTTTCTTCTTCTTTTTTTTTTTTTTCTTTTGAGACGGAGTCTCGCTCTGTCGCCCAGGCTGGAGTGCAGTGAGTGGCCGGATCTCAGCTCACTGCAAGCTCCGCCTCCCGAGTTTACGCCATGCTCCTGCCTCAGCCTCCCGAGTAGCTGGGACTACAGGCGCCTGCCACCTCGCCCGGCTAGTTTTTTGTATTTTTTAGTAGAGACTGGGTTTCACCGTGTTAGCCAGGATGATCTCAATCTTCTGACCTCGTGATCCGCCCGTCTCGGCCTCCCAAAGTGCTGGGATTACAGGCTTGAGCCACCGTTCTTTTTTTAAATTAATTTTTAATTTTTGTGGATACATAGTAGGTGTATATATTTTACCGGTTACATAAAACATTCTGATGCATGCATGCAATGTGTAATAATCACATCAGGGCAAATGTATCCATCACCTGAAGCATTTATCCTTTGTATTATACACAATCCAATTATATTATTTTAGTTTTTTAAATATACAATTAAAGTATTTTTTACTATAGCCCTGGCACAGTGGCTCATGCCTGTAATCCTAGCACTTTGGGTGGCCAAGGGAGGCTGATCACTTGAGGTCAGGAGTTTGAGACCAGCCTGGCCAACATGGTAAAACCCCGTCTCTACTAAAAATACAAGATGAGCTGGACGTGGTGGTGCATGCCTGTAGTGCCAGCTGCTCAGGAGGCTAAGGCACAAGAATCGCTTGAACCCAGGAGGTAGAGGTTGCAGTGAGTCTAGATCACGCCACTGCACTCCGGCCTGGGCAACAGAGCGAGACTCTGTCTCAAAAAAATAAAAAATAGAGACCATCCTGGCTAACATGGTGAAACCCCATCTCTACTAAAAATACAAAAAAATTAGCCGGGCGTAGTGGCTGGCGCCTGTAGTCCGAGTTACTCGCGAGGCTGAGGCAGAATGGCGTGAACCCGGGAGGCGGAGCTTGCAGCAAGCCCAGATGGCGCCACCGCACTCCAGCCTGGGCGACTGAGCAAGACTCCGTCTCAAAAAAAAATAATAAATAAAAATAAATATAAATATTTTTTACTCTAGTCACCCTGTTGTGCTGGCAAATACTTGGTCTATTCATTCTTTCTTACTATTTTTTGTATCCATTAACCATCTCCACTTCCCCACCACCCCCCAACTACCCTTCCCAGTCCTCTGGTAACCATCCTTCTACAATCTATCTCCATGAGTTCAATTGTTTTTATTTTTAGTTCCCACAAATCAATGAGAACATGCAAAGTTTGTCTTTCTGTGTCTGGCTTATTTCACTTAACATAACAGTTCTGTCCATGTTGTTGTAAATGACAGCATCTTATTTTTTTTTTAATCACTGAATAGTGCTCCATTGTGTATAAGTACTATATTTTCTTTTTTTTTTTTTTGAGACGGAGTCTCGCCTCGCTCTGTCGCCCAGGCTGGAGTGCAGTGGCCGGATCTCAGCTCACTGCAAGCTCCGCCTCCCGGGTTTACGCCATTCTCTTGCCTCAGCCTCCCGAGTAGCTGGGACTACAGGCGCCCGCCACCTCGCCCGGCTAGTTTTCTATTTTTTAGTAGAGACGGGGTTTCACCAGGTTAGCCAGGATGGTCTCGATCTCCTGACCTCGTGATCCTCCCGTCTCGGCCTCCCAAAGTGCTGGGATTACAGGCTGGAGCCACCGCGCCCGGCCCAGTACTACATTTTCTTTATCCATTCATCTGCTGATGGACACTTAGGTTGCTTCCAAATCTTAGCTATTGTGAATAGTGCTGCAATAAACATGGGAGTGCAGATATCTCTTTGACACATTGATTTCCTTTATTTGGGTGTATACCTAGCAGTGGGATTGCTGGATCATATGGTNGGCTGGAGTGCAGTGGCCGGATCTCAGCTCACTGCAAGCTCCGCCTCCCGGGTTTACGCCATTCTCTTGCCTCAGCCTCCCGAGTAGCTGGGACTACAGGCGCCCGCCACCTCGCCCGGCTAGTTTTTCTATTTTTTAGTAGAGACGGGGTTTCACCAGGTTAGCCAGGATGGTCTCGATCTCCTGACCTCGTGATCCTCCCGTCTCGGCCTCCCAAAGTGCTGGGATTACAGGCTGGAGCCACCGCGCCCGGCCCAGTACTACATTTTCTTTATCCATTCATCTGCTGATGGACACTTAGGTTGCTTCCAAATCTTAGCTATTGTGAATAGTGCTGCAATAAACATGGGAGTGCAGATATCTCTTTGACACATTGATTTCCTTTATTTGGGTGTATACCTAGCAGTGGGATTGCTGGATCATATGGTACTTCTATTTTTAGTTTTTTTGAGGAACCTCCAAACAGCTCTCCATAGTGGCTGTACTAATTTACATTCTCACCAACAGTGTATGGGGGTTTTCTTTTCTCCACATCCCCGCCAGCACTCTTTATTGCCTGTCTTGGAATAAAAGCCATTTTAACTGGGGTGAGATGATATCTCATTGTAGTTTTGATTTACATTTATGTGATGATCAATGACGTTGAGCACCTTTTCATATGCCTGTTTGATATTTGTGTGTCTTCTTTTGAGAAATGTCTATTCAGACCTTTTGCCCACTTTTTATTATATTTGTATTAGATTATTTCCTGTAGAGTTATTTGAACTCCTTATATATTCTGGTTATTAATCCCCTGTCAGATGGGTAGTTTTGATATATTTTTTACCATTTTGTGAGTTGTTTATTCACTTTGTTGATGGTTCCTCTGCTGTACCAAAGCCTTTTAACATGGTATGATCCCATTTGACCATTTTTGTTTTGGTTGCCTGTGCTTGTGGGGTATTAGTCAATAAACTTTTGCCCACTCCAATGTCTTGAGGGGTTTCCCTAGTGTTTTCTTTTAGTAGTTTCATAGTTTGAAGTCTTAGATTTAAGTCTTTAATCCATTTTGATTTAATGTTTGTATATGGTGAGAGAGAGGGGACTAGCTTCATTCTTCTGCATATGGATATCTGGTTTTCCCAACATTATTTGTTGAAGAGACTGTCCTTTCCCCAGTGTATGTTCTTGGCACCTTTGGCAAAAACGAGTTCACTCTAAAGGTAAGAATTTATTTCTGGCTTCTCTATTCTGTTCCACTGGTCTATGTCTCTGTTTTTATGCCAGTACCATGCCATTTTGTTTCCTATAGCTCTGTAGTATAATTTGAAGTCAGGTAATGTGATCTCTCCAGTTTTGTTCATTCTGCTTAGGATAGCTTTGGCTATTCTGGGTCTTTTGTGATTACCTATAAATCTTAGGATTTTTTTTCTATTTCTGTGAAGAATGTCATTGGTATTTTGATAGAGATTGCATTAAATCTGTAGACTGCTTTGGGTAGAATGGACATTTTAACAATATTGATTCTTCCAATCCATGAACATGGAATATCTTTCCATTTTTTGTGTGTCCTCTTCAATGTCTTGCATCTGTGTTTTATAATTTTGATTGTAGAGATCTTTCACTTCTTTGATTCAGTTAATTCCTAGATATTCTATTTTATTTACAGCTATCACAAATGATATTACTTCCTTGATTTCTTTTTCAGATTGTTCACTGTTGGCATGTATAAATGCTACCGATCATTATGTGTTGATTTTGTATCTTGCAACTCTACTGAATTTGTTTATCAGTTCTAATAATTTTTGGTGGAGTCTTTAGGTTTTTCTAAATGTAAGATCATATCATCTGCAAACAAGGATAATTCGACTTCTTTCTTCTCAAGTTGGATGCCCTTTATTTCTTTCTCTTGTCTGATTGTTCTAGCTATGCCTTCCAGTGCTAGGTTGAACAACAGTGGTAAAAGTGGGCATCCTTGTCATGTTCCAGATCTCAGAGGAAAGATTTTCAGTTTATCCTCATTCAGTATGATACTAGCCATGGATCTGTCACATATGGTTTTTGTTATGTTGAAGTATGTTCCTTCTACCCAGTTTTATGACAAAAGGATGTTGCATTTTATCAAATGCTTTTTCAGCATCAGTTGGTTTTTGTCCTTCATTCTGTTGATATGATGTATCACACTGATTGATTTGCATATGTTGAATCATTCTTGGGATAAATCTCACTTGGTGATGATGAATGATCTTTTTAATGTGTTGCTGAATTCAGTTTGCTAGTATTTTGTTGAGGATTTTTGCATCGATATTCATCAGCAATATTAGCCTGTAGTTTTTTTTACACGCCTTTGTCTGGTTTTGGTATCAGGGTAATACTGGCCTTATGGAAAGAATTGGAAATATTCTCTCCTCCTCTATTTTTTGGCCTAGTTTGAGTAGGATTTGCATTTGTTCTTCTTTAAGTCTTTGGTAGAATTCAACAGTGAAGCCATCAGGTCTCCGGCTTTTCTTTGCTGGAGACTTTTTATTATGGCTTCTGATATGGTTTGGATCTCCATTTCCACCAAATTTCATGTGGAATTGTAATCCCCAGTGTTGGACCTGGGGCCTGGTGGGAGGTGACTGGATCATGGAGGTGTTTCTCATGAATAGTTTGGCATCATCCCCTTGGTCCTGTTCTTATGAGGGTGAATGAGTCTAGGCTGGATGCAGTGGCTCACGGCTATAATCCCAGAACTTTGGGAGGCCCAGGCGGGTGGATCACCTGAAGTCGGGAGTTCAAGACCAGCCTGACCAACATAGAGAAACCCCATCTCTACTAAAAATACAAAATTAACCGGGCATGGTGGCGCATGCCTCTAATCCCAGCTACTCGGGAGGTTGAGGCAGGAGAATCACTTGAACCTGGGAGGTGGAGGCTGCGGTGAGCCGAGATTGCACCATTGCACTCCAGCCTGGGCAATAAGAGCAAAACTTAAAAAAAAAAAAAAATGTGAATGAATTCTCATGAGATCTGATTGTTTAAAAGTGTGTACCACCTCCCTCCTCATCCTCTCTCTTGCTCCTTTTCTGGCCATGTGATGTGCAAGCTCCTACTTAACCTTCTGCCATGACTGCAAGCTTCCAAAGGCCTCCCCAGAAGCCAAGCAGATGCCAGCATTATGCTTCCTGTACAGCTTGCAGAACCGTCAGCCAATGAACCTCTTTTCTTTAGAGATTACCCAGTCTCAGGTATTTTTTTATAGTTATGTGAGCACAGACTAATACAGCTTTGATATCATTACTTGTTATTGGTTTATTCAGGTTTTGGATTCCATCATGGTTCAATCTTGGTAGGTTGTATGTGTCTAGGAATTTATCCATTTCTTCTAGATTTTCCAATTTATTGGCATATAGTTGCCCATAGTAACCACAATGATCCTTGGAATTTCTGCGATATTGGTCATAATATCTCCTTTTTCATCTCTGATTTTATTTATTTGGGCCTTCTCTCTTTTTTCTAGTTAGTCTGGCTAAAGGTTTGTCAATTTTATTTGTCTTTTCAATAAAACAACTTTTTGTTTCACTGATATTTTGTATTATTTCCTTCATTTCAATTTCACTTATCTCTGCTCTTTATTATTTATTTTCTTCTACTAATTTTGGTTTTGGTTTGCTCCTGATCTTCCAGTTCTTTAAGATGCATCATTAGGTTGTTTATTTGAAGTTTTTCTTATTTTTTAATGTAGGCATTTATAACTATAAATTTCCCTCTTAGTACTGCTTTTGCTGTATCCCATAGGTTTTGGTATGTTGTTTTCAATTATCATCTGTTTCAAGAACTTTTTCAACTTTCTTCTTAATTTCTTCATTGACCCACTGGTCATTCAGGAGCGTATTGTTTAATTTCCATTTATTTGTATAGTTGCCAAAATTCCTCTTGTTACTAATTTCTAGTTTTATTCCATTGTGGTCAAAGAAGATGCTTGATATTATTTCAAATTTTTTTTAATGTTTTAAGTTGTATTTTGCCACCTAACATTTGGTCTACTCTTTTTTTTTTTTTTTTTTTTTGAGACAGAGTCTCACTCTGTCACCCAGGCTGGAGTGCAATGGCACAATCTTGCCTCACTGCCACCTCCACCTCCTGGGTTGAAGCAATTCTCCCACCTCAGCCTCCTGAGTAACTGGGACTACAGGCGTGCGCCACCATACCTGGCTAATTTTTGTATTTTTAGTAGAGAAGGGGTTTCACCATGTTGGCCAGACTGCTCTCGAACTCCTGACCTCAAGTGATCCGCCGTCTCAGCCTCCCAAAGTGCTGGGATTACAGGCATGAGCCACTGCTCCTGGCCCTTTTTTCTTTTTTTCAGACAGAGTCTCATTCTGTAGCCCAGGATGGAGTGCAGTGGCGTGATCTAGGCTCACTGCAACCTCTGCCTCCCAGGTTCAACCAATTCTCATGGCTCAGTCTCCTGAGTAGCTGGGACTACAAGTGCACATCACCATGCCCAGATTAAAAAAAAATTTTTTTGAGACAGAGTCTCTCTCTGTTCCCCAGGCTGAAGTGCAGTAGTATAATCTTAGCCCCCTGCAGCCTACACGTCCTAGGTTCAAGTGATTCTCCTGCCTTAGCCTCCCAAGTAGCTGGGACTACAGGTGCATGCCATCACACCTGGCTAATTTTTGTATTTTTAGTTGAGATAGGATTTTGCCATGTTGACCAGGCTGGTCTCGAACTCCCAACCTCGGGCAATCTGCCTGTCTCAGCCTCCCAAAGTGTTGGGATTACAGACGTGAGTCACCATGCCCACCCAAAATTTTGTATTTTTAGTAGAGATGGGGTTTCACCATGATGGCCAGGCTGGTTTCAAACTCCTGGCCTCAAGTGACCCACCTACCTCAGCCTCCCAAAGTGCTGCAATTACAGGTGTGAGCCACCACGTCTGGCTTTGGTCTACTCTTGAGAATGATCCATGTGCTGAGGAGAATAATGTGTATTTTGCAGCCATTTGAATGAAATGTTTTGTGAATATCTATTATGTTCACTTGGTCTATAATGCAGATTAAGTCCTATATTTCTTGGTTGATTTCTGGAAGATCTGTCCAATGCTGAAATTGGGATGTTGATGTCTCCAGCTATTATTGTCTATCTCTCTTTGGCTCTAATAGTATTTACCTTATATATCTTGGTGCTTCAGTGTTGGGTGCACATATATTTACAATTGTTATATTCTCTTGCTGAATTGACCTGTTTATCATTATGTAATAACTTCCTTTGTCTCTTCTTACAGTTTTTGTCTTGAAATCTACTTTGTCTGATATCAGTGTAGTTGCTCCTGCTCTTTTTTGGTTTCCATTGGCATGGAATATCTTTTCTCATCCCTTTATTTTCTGCCTGTGTGTGTTTTCATAGGTGAGGTGTGTTTCTTGCAGGCAACAGATTATTGGGTCTTGTTTTTTTTTATCCATTCAACCATTCTATGTCTTTTTATTGGAGAGTTTAGTCCATTTACATACAATGTTATTCTTGATAAGTAAGGACTTACTTCTGCCATTTTGTTATTTGTTTTTTGGTTGTTTTGTGATCTTGTCATCCTCTTTCCTTTCTTCTTTTTTTTTTTTTTTTTTTAGTGAAGGTGATTTTCTCTGGTGATATGATTTAATTTCTTGCTTTTTTTATTTTTTGTCTATCTGTTGTGTTTCTTGATTTGAGGTTACCAAGAGGCTTGCAAATACTCTCTTATAACCCATTATTTTAAGCTGATAACAACTTAATTCTGCTTGCATAAACTAACAAGCAAAAAGAAAACTAATAAAATCTCTACACTTTAACTTTGTTGCCCCACTTTTTAATAGAAACAACAAAGCCTCATGGAACCACCACGCCTGGCCCCAGTTGTCAGAGTTGGCTTTTTTTTTTTTTTTTTTTTTTTT
>NW_016815774.1:1159397-1200582 GCF_001698545.2 Rhinopithecus bieti | reverse complement strand
TTTAACTTTGTTGCCCCACTTTTAATAGAAACAACAAAGCCTCATGGAACCACCACGCCTGGCCCCAGTTGTCAGAGTTGGCTTTTTTTTTTTTTTTTTTTTTTGAGACCGAGTCTCGCTCTGTCGCCCAAGCTGGAGTGCAGTGGTGCAATCTCAGCTCACTGAAACCTCTGCTTCCTGGGTTCAAGCAATTCTCCTGTCTCGCCCTCCTGAGTAGCTGGGACTACAGGCACGTGCCACCACACTCAGCTGATTTTTTTATTTTTAGTAGAGACAGGGTTTCACCACATTAGCTAGCATGGTCTTGATCTACTGACCTTGTGATCCACTCGCCTTGGCCTCCCAAAGTGCTGGGATTACAGATGTGAGCCACCACGCCTGGCCCCAGAGTTTTTAAATGACCATTCTCAGTGCTGGCTGTGTTTCAGCCCACTGAGTCCTCTCACATGTTGCTGATGAGAATGGGAAACATGCTTGACCTTTCTGGCAAGCAGCTCAATCATGTGTAGGACATGAGAAGGGTTCAGCTCTTCAGCCTGCTAATCCCATTTCTAGGAATCTCTCCTCTGACATAATTTAAAAAGGGGCCAGAGGTTTATGTCCCAGCATCTGAAATTCATTCCATCATTATAGTAATAATAATAATAACAACAATAATAAAAGAAAAAATATAAATGTCCAGCAAGAGACAATTGATAAAACATATTAAGAGTGAAGGATAGGTCAGGCATGGTGGCTGATACCTGTAATCCCAGCACTTTGGGAGGCTGAGGCGGGTGGATCACATGAGGCCAGGAGTTAGAGAGCAGCATGGGGCCAACATGACGAAACCCCGTCTCTACTAAAAATACAAAAACTAACTGGGTGCCCTGGCGTGTGCCTGTAATCCCAGCTACTCAGGGGGCTGAGGCAGGAGGATTACTTGAACCCAGGAGGAGGAGGTTGCAGTAAGCTGAGATTG
This sequence comes from Rhinopithecus bieti, assembly GCF_001698545.2. Lineage (NCBI taxonomy): Eukaryota > Metazoa > Chordata > Mammalia > Primates > Cercopithecidae > Rhinopithecus > Rhinopithecus bieti. The sequence continues at coordinate 1,199,621 of NW_016815774.1, read as the reverse complement.
CGCCACTGCACTCCAGGCTGGGCAACAGAGAGAAACTCTGTCAAGAAAGAAAGAGAGAGAGAGAGAGAGAAGGAAGGGAGGGAGGGAGGGAGGGAAGGAAGGAAGGAATGTTTACTGCATATGTCTTGAAACGTTGTTGTAGTTATTATTTTTGATTGGTTCCTCTTTTATTCTTTCGCTTAAAGAGTGTTTACACATCACAGTTACAGTGTTGTAATATTCTGTGCTTTTCAGCATACTTACTATTGCCTGTGAGTTTTGTACCTTCAGATGACATCTTATTGCTCATTAACGTTATTTTCTTTCAGATGGAAGAACTCTCTTTTGCATTTCTTTTGGACTTTGATGAAATCCCTTAGCTTTTGTTTGTCTGGGAAAGTATTTCTCCCTCATATTTGAAGGGTATGTTCACCAGATATACTATTCTACCGTGACAGTTTCTTCCCTTCAGCACTTTAAATATGTCATGCCACTCTCTCCCAGCCTGTAAATTTCCCACTGAAAGGTCTGCTGCCAGGTGTGCTGGAGCGCCATTGTATTTTGTTGGTTTCTTTTCCCTGGCTGCTTTTAGCATCGTTTCTTTATCCTTGACCTTTTGGAGTTTGATTAGTAAATGTTTTGAGGTAGTCTTCTTTGGGTTAAATCTGCTTGCTGTTCTAAACCTTCTTGTACTTGGGTATGATACCCTTCTTTAGATTTGGGAAGTTCTCTGTTATTATCCCTTTGAATCAATTTTCTACCCCTGTGTCTTTCTCCACCTCTTCTTTAAGGCCAACAACTCTTCGATTTGTCCTTTTGAGTCTATTTTCTAGATCCTGTAGGTGTGCTTTATTGTTTTGTATTCTTTTTCCTTTTGTCTCCTCTGACTGTGTATTTTCAAATAGCCTGTCTTCAAGCTCACTAATTCTTTCTTCCGCTTGATCAATTTTTTGTTTTGTTTTGTTTTGTTTTTGAGGCAGAGTCTTGCTCTGTTGCCTGGGCTGGAGTACAGTGGCACGATCTTGGCTCACTGCAACCTCTGCCTCTTGGGTTCAAGAGAGTCTCCTGCCTCAGCCTCCCAAGTAGCTGGGATTACAGGCACGTGCCACCACACCTGGCTGAGTTTTATGTTTTAGTAGAGGTTTTCACCATGTTGGCCAGGCTGATCTTGAATTCCTGACCTCAGATGATCCACCCATCTCGGCCTGCCAAAGTGCTGGGATTACAGGCATGAGCCATCGTGCCCAGCCATGCTTGATCAATTCTGCTATTAAGAGACTCTTGGAGGCCAGGCGCGGTGGCTCAAGCCTGTAATCCCAGCACTTTGGGAGAGCCGAGACGGACGGCATCCACGAGGTCCAGGAGATCGGACCATCCTGGGCAACACAGTGAAACCCATCCTACAAAAAAAATACAAAAAAACTAGCCAGGCGAGCGGCGGCGCCGGTATCCCAGCACCTGGGGAGCTGAGAGGCAGGAGAATGGCGGAAACCCGGAGGCGGAGCTTGAAGTGAGCTGAGATCGGCCACGCATTCCAGTCCGGCAACAGAGGGCGAGACTCCGTCTCCAAAAAAAAAAAAAAAAAGAGAGACCTTGGCCGGGCGCACGGTGGCTCAGCCTATAATCCCAGGCAGGACTTTGGGAGGCTGAGGCGGGTGGATCACCTGAGGTTGGGAGTTCGAGACTAGCCTAGGCAACATGGAGAAACCCAGTGTCTACTAACAATACAAAATTATCTGGGCGTGTTGGCGCATGTCTGTAATCCCAGCTACCTGGGAGGCTGAGGCAGAAGAATCACTTGAACCCGGGAGGCAGAGGTTGTGGTGAGCCAAGATCATGCCATTGCACTCCAGCCTGGGCAACAAGAGCAAAACTCCATCTCAAAAAATAAAAAAAAAAAAAAAAAAAAGAGAGGGAGAGAGGGAGAGAGACTCATGTATTCTTCAGTATGTGGGTTGCATTTTTTAACTTCAGAATTTCTGCTTGATTTTTTAAAATTATTTTGATCCCTTTGTTAAATGTATCTGATAGAATTCCGAATGCCTTCTCTGTGTTCTCATGAATTTCTTTGGGTTTCCTCAAAACAGCTATTTTGAACTTACTGTCTGAAAGGTCACATATCTTTCTCCAGGAGTGGTGTCTGGCGCCTTGTTTAGTCCGGTTGGCGAGGTCATGTTTTGATGCTCGTTGATGTTTGTTGGTGTCTGGACATTGAAGACGTAGGTATTTATTGTAGTCTTTGCAGTCTGGGCTTGTTTGTACCTGTCCTTCTTAGAAAGGCTTTCCAAGTATTCAAAAGGATTTGGGTGTTGTGATCCAAGCTGTGTGAGCAATAGGGAACAGCCCAAGCCCAGCTATGCTGTAGTTCTTGCAGACTCACAGAGGTACTGCTTTGGTGGTTTTGGATAAGAACAGAAGAATTCTCTGGATTAGCAGGCAAAGACCCTTATTCTCTTCCCTTACTTTCTCCCAAATAAATAGTGTCTCTCTCTCTCTCTCTCTCTCTCTCTCTCTCTCTCTCTCTCTCTCTCTCTCCTGTCTCTCTCCTGAGCTGCCTGGTCCTGCTCCCGGTCCTGAGAGACGGGTGATACAAGCACTCCCGTGGCTGATACTGGACTGGGTCAGATTTAAAGCCAGCACAGCTCTGGGTCTTGCCCAAGGCCTGCTGTAACCGCTGCCTGGCTACCGCCTATGATCACTCAAGTCCCTATGGCTCTATGATTAGCAGGTGGTGAAGCCAGCCAGGCTGTGTCCTTCCCTTCAGGGTGGTGAGTTCTCCTGGGCCCCAAGGGGGTCCAGAGATGCCATCTGGGAGCTAGGGACAGGAGTCAAAAACCTTAGAAGTCTACCTGGTTTTCTCTGTGGCTGAGGCAGCCCTCAAACCACAAGCCACAGTCCTTCCCGCTCTTCCCTCCCCTTTCCACAGGCAGATGAGCCTCACCCCATGGCCACCACCACAGGTCCATGGGGAGCACTGGCAGGCTACTGCTGAAGTTCACTTAATTTCCCATTTGCCCCGAGAATACCTGCTGGAGCACTTGCAGCTGCAGCGTTTACACTGAGATAACTTTGTCACAAATTATCTCCCTTTTATTATTATTTTCACATTGTTCTAGTATATTGACTCTGAAAACAAAAGACATTATTCTATTTAGAACATTCTGGTTTTAGTCGTGATACTTCCGTTTACAAAATGTCATAATTCTTGATCACTGAAAATGTCAAATCCTAGAAAACATAGCATTCCTACACTTGATGTTAACATCATTCTCGAACAGTTTTTGGCCAAAGATTCATTTAATGAATCCGATTTTCCTGAAATAGATGATTCTAATGATTCAGACGATTCTGATGATGTTAGTTCTGTTTAGAAATAACTCCAAGAACAGTTTTTATATTTTATTTTCGTGTTGAAAATCAGTCAGATTCGCTTTAGCCTCAAAGAGTGTGTTTATGTAAAATTAAATGAGTGCTGGCAGTGAACTGCACGTTTTTGTTTTTTCTTAAATGAGAAAAGGGTTAAGGCCCAAGAGCTCTTCAGTCAGCTCATGTTGGATGCTGTCAGGCCGAGGTCTCTCCTCCCGGGGCAGCAGCCTCCCCTCTGGCTCAGAGCAGGCCCAGAAATGCCATCCAAGAGCCAAGGTCTGGAATCGAGGACCCCAAGGGCCTGCTTGGTGTTCTACCCCACTGCGGATAGGCTGGTGCCTAAGGTGCAAGAAAAAAACTCCCTTACTTTTCCCTCTGCTTTTTTCAAAAAGGAGTCTCTCACCACAGCCACCAGAATCGGGATTGTGTTGAGTCACACTGAAGTCACATCTCAGTGTCTCACCCAAGGTCCACAGTGTACTACCTGGGTATTGCTGCTGGTTATTCAGGGCCCAAGGGCTCTTATAGTCAGCAAGTGATAGATCCCGCCAGGCCTAGGTCCTTCCCTTCAAGACACCAGTTTCCCTTCTAGCCCAGAGTGTGTCTGGAAATGTCAACCGGGATCTACAGCCTGGAATGGGAGCCTTAGACTCATGACTCTGCCTGATGCCCTATCCTACTGCTGCTAGGCTGGTATCCAAGATGCAAGACAAAGCCCTCTTTACTCTTCCCTCTCCTCTCCTCTCCTCTCCTCTCTTCTCCTCAAGCAGAAGGAATGGATCTCTTTTGGAGCCATGAGCTGTGCAGCATGGGGCCGGGGGAAGGCTGGTGCAAGCACTTCCTCAACCACCCTCAATAGGTTGTGTGCCCCCCAAGCCCACTGGCTCCAAGCCCAGCTCAACACTAGGACTCACCTAGGAGTTGCAGCCCTTGCGGCCTAAACAGCATTTCAAGTTTACTTCAGACCCGGGAGCACTTTAGCCTGTGGTGGCAAGGCTTGCCAGAACTCACTTTCTGACCACTGGAAGGGGTGACTCCCCTCTGGTTAGAGCTGATCTGAATGCTCCCTTTATGGGTGGGCATCAGCTGAGCTCAGCCTGCTTTTGCTTTCCACTGTGGCAGGGCAGCACTGAGCTCAATCTGAAGTCTCAGAATCACTGCGCTCTCCCTTTCCCAATCACAGACTTCTCCGCACCATGCAGCTGCTGTAGGAGGATGGGAAGGGGTAGTGTTGGCAATTCAAGACTGCCTTTCTTACCCTCTTTAGTGCCTCTCTCAGTGACGTGAAATTAAAACCAGGTACTGTGAATGCTCGCCTCATTTTTGTTTCTTATGCAGGTGCTTTCTATGTAGACAGTTGTGGAACCTGGTGTTTCTGTCGGGGAGATGACCGGTGGGGCCTTCTATTCTGCCATCCTGCTTCACCTCTTCCTTGTAACCTTTTCCTTCTTAATACAAGTACCAGGAAATGTGCGAAGGTATGTGGGTATAGAAGGAGGAGGCAGAATACAATCTGCCATTTACTGAGCACCTATTGTGTCCCAGGCACTGTGCCAGACCCTTTACAATATTTCACTTAACACTCACGTAAGCCTTTTCAGGTAAATATTGCTACTCCCCATTCATGTGTGAGGAAATTCGGGCTTAGAAAGGTTGTCTTTGGGGCTGGGCACAGTGGTTCACACCTATAATCCCAGCACTTTGGGAGGCCAAGGTGGGTGGATCACCTAAGGTCAGGAGTTCAAGACCAGACTGACCAATATGGTGAAACCCCAACTCTACTAAAAATACAAAAATTAGCCAGGTGTGGTGGCGGACACCTGTAATCTCATCTACTCAGGAGGCTGAGACAGGAGAATTGCTTGAACCAGGGAGGCGAAGGTTGTAGTGAGCCGAGATCACGTCACTGCACTCCAGCCTGGGCGACAGAGCAACAAGACTCCATCTCAAAAAAAAAAAAAAAAGTTGTCTTTGGAAACTTTTTCCATCAAATGTACACAGCTCCTGGAAAAGAGTCTACTTTCATTCACTCAGTAAACAAGGTTTAAATCAAAAGGCCTTACAAAAGCAATGATAAGAAAAACACAGGCCGGGCGCGGTGGCTCAAGCCTGTAATCCCAGCACTTTGGGAGGCCGAGACGGGCGGATCATGAGGTCAGGAGATCGAGACCATCCTGGCTAACATGGTGAAACCCCATCTCTACTAAAAAATACAAAAAATTAGCCGGGCGAGGTGGCGGGCGCCTGTAGTCCCAGCTACTCGGGAGGCTGAGGCAGGAGAATGGCGTAAACCCGGGAGGCGGAGCTTGCAGTGAGCTGAGATCCGGCCACTGCACTCCAGCCCAGGTGACAGAGCGAGACTCCGTCTCAAAAAAAAAAAAAGAAAAAGAAAAGCACTAACAAAAGACAGCTGTCTGAAGCAGCAAACAGCAGGCAGGCCAGGTAGTGTCCCCCACAGGTCCCAGCCAAAAACAGGTGCCTCACTGTGGCGAGAACCCTTTGGGATCCTGGTTCCCTGCCTAGTTTCCTCAGCTGGTCTCTGGCATGGGTTTGTCCTTGGTCCACCCACCTCGCCCTCTCTGGGGCCCTGTGGCCTGAAGCAGCCCACACTGCTGCCCTCTGACCCTGTGCCCTCAGCCAGGCCTGGGCTCAGGACACCAGGTGGAGCCACCATCTTGTTCTCCGCCCTGGCAGGGTCCTCTTCCTCTGCTCTGAAGTCACAGGTGTTACTCCTCTGGGTCCCCAAGGACCTTTGGCTGTCATCTGACCCTGGTCTGAGCCTGACCCCTACAGAGGAGGGGTGGGAGGGAGGGTTGCTGTCAGGCCCCATGCCCGGCTGATGCAGTTTTGGGGACTTACCCTCTTACTCGGCCTGCATTGCCCTAAACTGTGGGTCGGACGGGGGTGTCAACCCCAAGGCTGTCCACATCATTCCTGACAAGGGCAGGGGGTTTAGCCTCACTTCAGGAGTCACTCACCCTCAGTTCCTTGTGTTGAGCTGGACACCCCTGGCACAGCACCAGGGTAAGCAGAGGCCACCACCCTGCCTTGGGGATGCTGCGCTGGTGACTGGTTCCAAGGACCTTCTCAGCTCAGCAGCGCTTTAACACAAACCATTTTGTGTCCCCTTTAAAGGGGATGTTAAATCCAGCCTTTAACATCTTACCATCCCTTAGCACCGTCTCCAGCACATCCCATTGCTTTCTGGTGACTTTCAGATATAAAAAAGCCCTGCCCCATCTGGTGCCAACTTGAACTCCACCTGATGTCTGGTCAAGCACTCCCCTCCTCCCTTCCTGGCCCACGGCCATGCCCAGGGGCCTGTGAATGGGAGGGGCCTGGGCCTTCCCCCGTCTGGGAAGGAGGGAGGGGTGAAGCGAGGGACCCTGTGCTTCACGGCACCGCCTCCCTGTGGGTGTCAGTGGCTCCCTGCTGCGTGGCAGCCACACAGCCAGCCTCTCGTAGAGCGATGGTGGGCTGGCAGGGTCCCGGCTGGGTCCCTGCCAATTCAGTGGCCTGACAGGGGACCCCTGTGCTGGTCCCAGCCCTTCCACCACCTCTCAGCTCCCACCTGGGGTCCAACTCCCACTCCTACTGCTGAGGGCCTCTTGCCCAGCAGCCAGCCCTCCCTGGGGAGACAAGCAAAATGGCTCTAAGACTCCCAGAGCCCACTTGGCCACAGCAGACTCACTCATCCCGGCCTCACCAAGCAAGCGCCATGTAAGAGACCCCTGCTGTCCTCATCCCACCTGTCCCTGCTCAAGTGGGCCTAGGGGAAGATCAGACTGACCACTGAGGAGGCAAACATCCAGCCAGAGAATGTGATGTGGGCTCCCCGTTCTACAGGCACTCCCCCAACCTCCCCACTGCAGGGAGAGGAAGCCCCTAGTGTCTCCCCCATAGCTGACGAGAGGAGTGGGAGAGGAAAGCCACCACCCTCTCTCCTAGGATTTATCTGGATTTCCTAAATTCTGGCTTATATAGACCCAGATGGGAGTTGGGGGTAGGTAAGGAATTGGGGTAATAATACTAATATCAGAGTCAGGCACTGTGGCTCACGCCTGTAATCCCAGTACTTTGAGAGGCTGAGGCAGGTGGATCACTTGAGCTCAGGAGTTTAAGACCAGCCTAGGCAACCTGGTGAAACCCAGTCTCTACTAGAAATACAAAAATTAGCCAGGCATAGTGGCTCATGCCTGTACTCCCAGCTACTTGGGAGGCTAAGGTAGGAGAATCACTTGAACCTGGGAGGCGGAGGTTGCAGTGAGCCGAGATTGTACCACTCCAGCCTGGGCAACAGAGCGAGACTCCATCTCAAAACAAAAACAAAAGCAATGCTAATAAAAGACACATCGCTTCTGAGGTCCTGGTCACTGTTCTCCTTGCATTGATTTGTTACGGGATCCTCAGGGTGTCACTTCACCAGCTGGAAACCTCCGTGGCTGGTGGCGCCTTTTCACGAGTTTTGCTCAGGGCCACTGGGCTTGTTCTACCCACTCGGCCTGGCAGGCTGCATTCAGCTTTCGCTGCCAGCCTGGATCCCATGCCTGCCAAAGGGTGAGCCAGGTGCGGAGTGGCAAGGGGTGCGTGAGCGAGCAAGCACAGGGTCCAGCCACTGCGTACAGCCAGGCACACCAGCTGCGGTGAGGCAGGCCGCTCCAGGTGCCAACACAGGCACTGGCTCCCTGCTGCAGCTGGTCCAGACGTACCACAGGCAGCTTCCACTGTGTGCACCAGGGAACATGGTGGCGCCAGGAAGCCTGGAGATGCCAGGAACCGCAGAGCCCCAAAAAGCATGTCACAGCCCTGGCTTGGGGCGCTCCCAAGCCTGGGTTCACCAAAAGGCTGAAGCTCTTCTTTCTTTCTCTCCTTGTTGCTCGCAAACATGGCAAGCAGGGCACATGTTTCAGCCCTGTTTGTGTGAGCAAGGTGAAGAGCTGCTTTATTGAGCGACAGTACAGCTCTCAGGAGACCCAGAGTGGGTAGCTCCTATCTGCAAGCAGGTCATCCATTGTCTGCCCGAGTCTGACCGAGTCTGGGGTTTTTAATGAGCTTCAGAGGGGAGGAATTTTGTGCTGATTGGTCCATGCGTGGCCATGGGTGGCCTGGAAAAAGCACTGTAAGTTCTTACTCTGGTCAGCAGAACTGGCAGCCTGGCCCCCAGACTTCAGGCTGTCCCTGGCTTGAAGGTGGGGTTTCACCAGGGATTCACCCCATTCTGCCCAGAAACCTGTCTGCCTCCTGCCACCTTTCACGGTGCCCAGGCTGTTCATGTTCAGGAGCACCTGCAGACCTAAACCGAGGCACCCTCAGCCCCACTTTGGACTCCCTCCCATGCTTGCCAGCACTCAAAGTCTGGAGGGGGCCAAGGCGCAGGGGGCTGGTGTGTCAGCACCGCACCAAGTGCACACACACCTGGCTGGGTCATGACAGCACCTAGGCTCTGGGTGTGACAGCACCTGGGCTTGGCCACAACTTTGCTCTGACATCAGAGCAGGCAGTGGAAGTGGGGAGAGGCCAGGCAGTGGGAGCAGGCACTTCTGAGCCTGCAGGGGTAGAGGGGCTTCCCAGGCCCCTGAGAGCACAGGGATGCTGGGGTCCACAACTGTGGCTGGGCGGTTGCAGCTGTTCCCACCCCAACAACTCAGAAAGGGGTGCAGCTCCTGCCTGTTTCTGGTTCCTACTGGCTCCATGGAGCTAGCAACCCCGGCCATGCCTCCCGCACTGCAAGCAGAGTCTTTTCAGCAGCCACTCCAGATGGACCACTACCACCATCAGACTCACTTAATCCTCCCAGCAACCCTAAAAGGTGGGTACTAGGTGGAGCATGGTCGCTCACACCCGTAATCCCAGCACTTTGGGAGTCTGAGGCAGGCAGATCACCTGAGGTCAGGAGTTCAAGACCAGCCTGGCCAACACGGTGAAATCCCATCTCTACTAAAAATACAAAAATTAGCCAGGCACCATGGCAGGCGCCTGTAATCCCAGCTACTCAGGAGGCTGAGGCAGGAGAATCACTTGAACCTGGGAGGCAGAGATTGGGCGACGGAGCAAGACTCTGCCTCAGAAAAAAAAGGTGGATACTATTATTATCTCCATTTTACAGGTGAGGTGCCTGAGGCACAGAGAAATTAGGCAACTTCACCAATTTAGGAACACGCCATCCTTGCTGGTAACTGGCAGAATGTTCAGGAGAAGCAGAACTGGTTCATCCACCTTTTAACAGGCCCTGGAGGAGTCTGCCATACGTAATGTCCACGTTCTCTAGACTATGAGTCTTCATGCTTCTTTGTCCCAACTGTGATTCTAAGTGACAACAAGAAAAGCCTCATTCAATATCCTTTCACACGATTTGGGGACTGTCAACACCTACCACTTCATCTTTCCTTCTCCTCCAACATCATAGTTGGATTATTTTAACCAATGCATGCACTCTGTACATTGTGTCCAATCCTTACAACAATGCTGCAGAAGGTTACCTACTGTTTTTTTTTTTTTTTTTTTTTTTTTTGAGACGGAGTCTCGCTCTGTCACCCAGGCTGGAGTGCACTGGCCAGATCTCAGCTCACTGCAAGCTTCGCCTCCCGGGTTCACGCCATTCTCCTGCCTCAGCCTCCCGAGTAGCTGGGACTACAGGCGCCCGCCACCTCGCCCGGCGAGTTTTTTGTAGTTTTAGTAGAGACGGGGTTTCACCGTGTTAGCCAGGATGGTCTCGATCTCCTGACCTTGTGATCCGCCCGCCTCGGCCTCCCAAAGTGCTGGGATTACAGGCTTGAGCCACCGCGCCCGGCCTAGGTTACCTATTGCTACACCACTTTACAGAAGAGGAAAATGAGACTCAGAGAAGACAATTATCTCAAAGCATCCTGTATCTTTTTTTGACTCATTCTGATTGCACTAAGCTGTGTGGAGACCTCAAAATCTGAGTCTGGGCCAGGTGCACTGGCTCACACCTGTAATCCTAGCACTTTAGGAGGCCAAGGCAGGAGGATTGCTTGAGCCCAGGAGTTCAAGACTCACCTAGGCATCATAGCAAGAATCTGTCTCTATGAAAAATAAAATTAAAAAATTAAGGCCAGGCACGGTGGCTCACGCCTGCAATCCCAGCATTTTGGGAGGCCAAAGCAGGCACATCACCTGAGGTCAGGAGTTCAAGACCAGCCTGGCCAACATGGTGAAACCCTGTCTCTACTAAAAATACAAAAATTAGCCAGGTATGGTGACACATATCTGTAGTCCCAGCTACTTGGGAGGCTGAGGCTTAAGAATTGCTTGGGAGGTGGAGGTTATAGTGAGCCAAGATAGCGCCACTGCACTCCAGCCTGGGTGACAGAGCAAGACTCTGTCTCAAAAACAAATAATAATAATAATAAATTAGCCCAGCGGCTGGGCACGGTGGCTCATGCCTGTAATCCCAGCACTTTGGGAGGCCGAGGCAGGCAGATCACCTGAAGTCAGCAGTTCAAGACCAACCTGGCCAACATCTGGCCAACAGATGGGTGAAACCCCATCTCTACTAAAAATAAAAAAATTATCCAGATGGCAGGCACCTGTAATCCCAGCTACTCTGGAGGCTGAGGCAGGAGAATCACTTGAACCCAGGTGATGGAGGTTGTAGTGAGCCAAGATTGTACCACTGCGCTCCAGCCTGGGCAACAGAGCAAGACTCTGTCTCAAAAAATAAATAATAAATAAATAAATAATAATAAATTTTTAAAAATTAGCCCAGCTACTTGAGAGGCTGAGGTGGGAGGATTGTTTGGGCCCAGGAGCTCAAGGCTGCAATGAGCCTTGACTGTGCCACTGCACTGCAGCTTGGGTGACAGAGCGAGACTCTGTCTCAAAAATAAAATAAAAATCTGAGGTCCAGGCCAGGTGCAGTGGCTCACACCCATAATCTCAGCAGTTTGGGAGGCCAGGGTGGACAGATCACCTGAGCCCAGGAGTCTGAGATTAACCCAGCCAACATAATGAAACCCCATCTCTACTAAAAATACAAAAATTAGCTGGGCATGGTGGTGGGAGCCTGTAATTCCAGCTACTCAGGAGGCTGAGGCAGGAGAGTCACTTGAACCCGGGAAGCAGAGATTGCAGTGAGCTGAGATCACGCCACTGCACTCCAGCTTGGGCAACAGAGCGAGACTCCGTCTCGAAGAAAAAAAGAAAATAATAAGGTCTAGCATAAGTCAATCAAAAACATTTATTGGCAGCTCAGTGCTGGGTGCCAGGGACACCAGGGTGACTGAGCAGCCCCTCAAACAATACAGCCCTGTGAGGGGAAGTCAGAGGCAGAGGTTGACACAGGGCAGGGAGCTCCAAAGCCACTGTTCCATCATCAGGGACACCACAGACACTTGGTACAACCAAGCCCAGACTGTCTTTCATGTGATGGCATGCTGCTCCCTCACCATCAACAGGAGGGACATACAACTTAGTCCTCACCCCCTTCACAGGCCGCTGCGTTAGCCAAACCCAACATGTGACCTCACTTTACAGAAATCAACTGGGGTTAGGATATTTTCTTCACCAAATAAATTAAGGCAGGATTTTTAGATAACACTTTTTTAATTAATAATACTTCTTATTTTAAAAAATATACAGATGGTCAGGCACACTGACTCAAGCCTGTAATCCCAACACTTTAGGAGGCCAAGGCAGGAACACTGCTTGAGGCCAGAAGTTCAAGACCAGCCTCGGCAACATGGTGAGACCTTGTCTCTACAAACATTTAAAAATTAGCTGGATGTGGTGGCACACACCTGTAGTCCTAGCTACTCAGGAGGCTGAGACGTGAGGATCATTTGAGTCTGGGAGGTCAAGGCTATAGTGAGCCATGATTGCACCGCTGCACTCCAGCCTGGGTAACAGAGTGAGACCCTCTCTCAACAAAACATAGATAGATAGATAGATAGATAGATAGATAGATAGATAGATAGATCATTTTAAAATACAAAAAAAAGGCCGGGCGCAGTGGCTCAAGCCTGTAATCCCAGCACTTTGGGAGGCCAAGACAGGCAGATCACGAGGTCAGGAGATCGAGACCATCCTGGCTAACATGGTGAAACCCCGTCTCTACTAAAAAAATACAAAAAACTAGCCAGGCGTGGTGGCGGGCGCCTGTAGTCCTAACTACTTGGGAGGCTAAGGCAGGAGAATGGCTTAAACCCAGGAGGCGGAGCTTGCAGTGAGCTGAGATCCGACCACTGCACTCCAGCCTGGGTGACAGAGCAAGACTCTGTCTCAAAAAAAAAAATACAAAAAAATACAAAAAAAAGCAGAAAACAAAATAATAACGGTCCATCATCTCACCATGTAAAAACCAAGACTGCAAAAGACAGAAAATCCAAGCAGCAAGGGGCGAATATTCTGGCTCACGTGATCAAACCACAGCTCATACAGGAAATGCTGCAGCCTCCCCCTCTCTCCCACCTTCTCTCATCTCTCAGCATGCGGTTCCATTCTGGGCAGGCTTTCTCCCCATGTGTGGGAAGCATGACTGCCACCCTCACTGAGCTCACATCCCTAAGATGCTGCCCCAAAGAGGAAGAAGTTTCTCTTACCACTCTAATTCAGAAAATCCCAGGGAAGGACTCCAGTTGGCCATCTGGGGTCATGTGACCCATGGCCAGTCAAGAGAAGTAGAAAAGGAAAGTATTAAATGTTCTCAGCCATTGTGGCATCATGGCTGAGAAGAGTTAAACCCTGAACAGCATAATTTTTTAGAGGTAGCTGATCTGACAAGAGATAGGGTATGTTTCCAAAAATACTACCTCCTAGACAAGGAAATGGGGCCTGGCCAGGGCTGAAGCGGCAGGCAGTTAGGTAAATTGCCATGTTACGGGGAAACTGAGCCTTGAGCCAGCTCAAAATGCGAAAGGGAGTCTGGGACTTGTTCTTTCAAGGGGATATGAGGTAATCTCAGATCACTTCCTGATACCAACAGAAATAGAAATGCAAATGCTGTCTGCAAAACTCTTCCCCAAACCCCAACTGAGACTTCCACAAATTTTAAACAAACAATGAACTCACAAAGATCACCAGCACACAAGGAGGTGAGGTAGTGTGTCTGTGAGCTGGCAGAAACAATGAACTACAGATCCCTAAGGACTGAAGATTTGGGGATTTTCAGATACAAAATGTCAAGTAGATATTTATGACATACTTAAAGAAATAAAAGATGCATTTAAAAAATATATACTCAACAAAAGACCATTAGGAATGAATAGATAGATTTTTACATGGAACTTTGAGAAATAAAAAATATAAAGGTTGAAATGTAAAATCTTATTGAAAGCATCATTAGTTACAGCTGAAAAGACAATTAGTGAGCCAAAAATACTTTCAAAGAATTTGCCTAGAAAACAGCACAATGGGCCAGGCGCAGTGGCTCACGCCTGTAATCCCAGCACTTTGGGAGACCAAGGCGGGTGGATCACGATATCAGGAGATGGAGACCATCCTGGCTAACATTGTGAAACCCCGTCTCTACTGAAAAATACAAAAAATTAGCCAGGCGACGTGGCGGGCGCCTGTAGTCCCAGCTACTCCGGAGGCTGAGGCAGGAGAATGGCGTGAATATGGGAGGCAGAGCTTGCAGTGAGCCGAGATCGCACCACTGCACTCCAGCCTGGGCAACAGAGCAAGACTCCGTCTCAAAAATAAATAAATAAATAAAAGAAAACAGCACAATGAGGCAAGAAAATGAGTTTGAAAAAGATTTTAAGAGCCGTAGCCATAGAGGATAAAAGAAGATTTAATGATTTAATACATATTTGATCATCATGTGAAAAAGAGAGAATAGAGAAAAAGAAGGAGGTGAAATATTTAAAGAGATAATGATGGCCGGGTACAGTGGCTCACGCCTGTAATCCCAGCACTTTGGGAGGCCAAGGCGAGTGGATTACCTGAAGTCAGGAGTTCGAGACGAGCCTGGCCAACATAGTGAAACTCCGTCTCTATTAAAATTAAAAAAAAAAAAAAATTAGGCCAGGCACGGTGGCTCACGTCTGTAATCCCAGCACTGTGGGAGGCCGAGGCGGGCGGATTACTTGAGGTGAGGAGTTCAAGTCCAGCCTGGCCAACATGGTGAAACCCCGTCTCTACTAAAAATACAAAAAATTAGCCGGGCATGGTGGCAGGTGCCTGTAATCCCAGCTACTCAGCACGCTGAGGCAGGAAATGGCGTGAGCCCAAGAGGTGGAGCTTGCAGTGAGCAGAGATCGTCCACTGCACTCCAGCCTGGGCGATAGAGCAAGACTGTGTCTCAAAAAATAAATAAATAAATAAATAAAATAAAACAGCACAATGAGGCAAGAAAATGAGTTTGAAAAAGATTTTAAGAGCTATAGCCGTAGAGGATAGAAGAAGACTTAATGATTTGGCCATATGTGTGTCATATTTTATAATTATTTAAAAGTTCTGGGCGTGGTGGCTCACACCTGTAATCTCAACAGTTTGGGAGGCCGAGACGGGCGAATCACAAGGCCAGGAGATTGAGACCATCCTGGCTAACATGGTGAAACCCCGTCTCTACTAAAAATACAAAAAATTAGCCAGGCATGGTGTTACGCTCCTGTAGTCCCAGCTACTCAGGAGGCTGAGGCAGGAGAATTGCTTGAACCCGGGAGGCGGAAGTTGCAGTGAGCCGAGATTGCACCACTGTACTCCCGCCTGGGCGACAGAGTGAGACTCTGTCTCAAAATTAATTAATTAATTAATTAATTAAAAATTTAAAAGTTCCAAACAAAATGAAACCAGGAGTGCTTGCCACTATCAGATCTACAGGTGAAGGATGTACTACAGGAGGTGGCAAAGCCATCCCAGAAGGGAAGCCTGAGCTGTGTGAAGAAACGGTGAGCAATCCGGTGGTAAGCGTGAGGAAATTCAAACGAGCTCCATTGCCATAAAGTAACAATAGTAAGGTAGAATCTGAGGGTGCAAGAAAGAGGACAGACCTAAAATACAGAACAAGCCAGGCAAAAGAGGATGGCCAGCACTGAAGTGTTCTGAGGTCTTTCTTGCAGTATTTAGGAAAGGGGATAATATATTGTTTAATTATACATTCTGTTAAGCTACACATGCATTTTTTTAAAAGCCTGCTATATACTGTTTATAAAAGACACATCTAAGTCATAAGACACAGCAAGTCTGAAAGTCAAAGGATAAAAAAAGATATAGCAGGTAAATACTAAAATTTCCCCCCAAAACTTTAGCATACCTTTTTTTTTCTTTTTTGAGATGGAGTCCCCCTCTTTCGCCCAGGCTGGAGTGCAGTGGCAGGATCTTGGCTCACTGCAACCTCCATCTCCCAGGTTCAAGCAATTCTGCTGCCTCAGCCTCCCAAATAGCGGGGACTACAGGCACGAACCACCACACGCAGCTAAATTTTGTATTTTTAGTAGAGACAGGGTTTCACCATGTTGGCCAGGCTGGTCTCAAACTCCTGACCTCAAGTGCTTCACCCGCCTCGGCCTCCCAAAGTGCTGGGATTATAGGTGTGAGCCACCTCGCCTGGCCCTTAGCATATCTTTATTAATATCAGACAAGAATGGAGTTTGCAGCTGATGTTGTTGTTGTTACTGTTGTTGTTACAAGGCCTTGCTCTGTTGCCCAGGCTGGAGTGCAGGGCCATGATCACGGCTCACTGCAGCCTCGATCTCCTGGGCTCAAGTAATCATCCTGTTTCAGCCTCCCAAGTAGCTAGGACTACAGGCGTTCACTGTCATGNATCTTTTATATATTATATTTTTCCATAACAAAAAGCTTTTTAAGCATGGTAGTGTGCACCTATAATCCCAGCACTTTGGGAGGCTTGAGCACAGGAGTTCAAGATCAGCCTGGGCAACATAGCAAGGCTCCATCTCTAAAGAAATTAAACAGGCCCTCGGCAAAACCTAAGTCCTGTCCTCTCACTTTCCTCCCTGGACAGCAAGCGCTTCACCACTCTCTCCACCACCTTCTCCACCAACTACCTGCCCCCGAACTCAATGCAGCCGCCCAGCTACAGTGCCCAGCTGGTCAGCAGCACAGCCAGCGTCTATGCAGATGCTGA
Source organism: Rhinopithecus bieti (assembly GCF_001698545.2). Taxonomy (NCBI): domain Eukaryota; kingdom Metazoa; phylum Chordata; class Mammalia; order Primates; family Cercopithecidae; genus Rhinopithecus; species Rhinopithecus bieti. The sequence goes on along the minus strand of NW_016815774.1, from coordinate 1,183,225 downwards.
GGGCCCAGGTTCTCAGATCTCTGTGTCCCACTCCACCAGCTTCCAGGGTGCCTTGGGGTCTGGGGGCCAGGCCACATGGATGGCCAGGGGTCTGACTGAAATGGGGGACATCTAGAACCAGAAGGAGACCACTCAAGGCCTGAACGACTGCCTGGCCTCCTACCTGGACAGAGTGAGGAGCCTGGACACTGAGACTCGGAGGCTGGAGAGCAAAATCCAGGAGCACCTGGAGAAGGGACTCCAGGTCAGAGACTGGGGGCATCACTTCAAGACCATGGAGGACCTGAGGGCTCAGATCTTTGCAAATTCTGTGAACAGTGCCCACATCATTCTGCAGATTGACAATCCCCATCTTGCCACTGATGAGACAGAGCTGGCCATGTGCCAGTCTGGAGAGCGACATCTGTAGGCTCTGCTAGGTCAATGATGACACCAATGTCACTCGGCTGCAGCTGGAGACAGAGATCAAGGTTCTCGAGGAGGAACTGCTCTTCATAAAGAAGAACCATGAGGAGGAAGTTGAAGGCCGACAAGCCTTAATTGCCAGCTCTGAGTTAACTGTGGAGGTAGATGCCCCCAAATCACAGGACCTCGCCAAGATCATGGCAGACATCCAGGCCTAATATGACAAGCTGGCTCAGAAGAACCGAGAGAAGCTGAACCAGTACTGCTCCCACCAGACTGAGGAGAGCACCACAGTGGTCACCACGCAGTCCGCCAAGATCAGAGCTGCTGACATGACGCTCACGGAGCTGAGATGTATAGTCCAGTCCTTGGAGATCAACCTGGACTCAATGAGAAATCTGAAGACCAGCTTTGAGAACAGCCTGAGGGAGGCAAAGGCCCGCTATGCCCTGCAGATGGAGTAGCCCAGCGGGGTCCTCCTGCACCTGGAGTTGGAGCTGGCACAGACCCGGACAGAGGAGCAGCGCCAGGCCCAGGAGTACAAGGCCCTGCTGAACATCCAGGTCAAGCTGGAGGCTGAGATCGCCACCTACCACCGCCTGCTGGAAGACGGCAAAGACTTCAATCTTGGGATGCCCTGGACAGCAGCAACTCCATGCAAATGACCACCTTCCAACAGACCACCCTACCCCCGCCGCCAGGATAGTGCACGGCAAAGTGGTGCATGAGACCAGCACCACCAAAGTTCCGAGGCATTGAGCCAGCAGAAGCAGGGTACCTCTTGGAGAGCAGAAGACCAATAAAAAGTTCCGAGGTCATTGTGGAAAAAAAAAAAGAAATAATAAGTAAATAAAAGTTTTTTGTTAAAAAATATTCTTATCGAATAATTAAAAGTAATTTAAAAATACTTAGACATAGGCCAGGTGCAATGGCTCACACCTGTAGTCCCAGCTACTTGGGAGGCTGGGCAAGAGGCTGGGCAAACTCCCTTGAGCCCAGGAGTTTACAGCTGCAGTGAGCCATGATTGTGCCGGTGCACTCCAGCCTGGGTGACAGAACAAGGTCTTATCTCTAAAAAATAAAAAATAAAGTAAACAAATAAAGTTGGAGAGGGGTGCAGTGGCTCACACCTGTAATCCTATCACTTTGGGAGGCCAACACGGGCAGATCACCTGAGGCCAGGAGTTCACGACCAGCCTGGCCAACAAGGCAAAATCCTATCGCTATTAAAAATACAAAAATTGGCCAAGCACGGTGCCTCACACCTGTAATCCCAGCACTTTGAGAGGCCAAGGTGGGTGATCACCTGAGGTAGCGAGTTCAAAACCAGCCTGACCAACATGGAGAAATCCGTCTCTACTAAAAATACAAAATTAGCCAGGCGTGGTGGCGCATGCCTGTAATCCCAGGTACTTGGGAGGCTGAGGCAGGAGAATTGCTTGAACCCGGGAGGTGGAGGTTGCGGTGAGCCAAGATTGTGCCGTTGTACTCCAGCCTGGGCAACAAGAGCAAAACTCCATCTCAAAAAAATAAATAAATAAATAAATAAATAAAAAGATAAAGACAAAGATAAATAACTTAAAATAAAAATAGACAAAGGATCTGAGCACTATTTTCAAAGAAGAGCAGGTCACTCATGCCCAATATACATGAAAAGCTGTTTAGTCTCACTAGTAATTAGGGAAATGCAAATTAATACAAGATTGAAATACCATTTCACACCCAACAGACTGGCAAAAATTAATACACCCAACGACAGTAATTGAAGAAATGGGAGTTGTATAGTTTGTCCATGGGAGTGTAAATTGGTACAACCACTTTGAAGAGCAATTTGACAAATCTTCGTCAAGGTGAAGATGCATGAGCATTATGACCCAGAACTTCCGTTTCCAGTTGATACTGTAGAGAAACTTTTGTTTATCTTCCAAAGAGATGTGCGCAGGAAGGTTCTCTGAGGCATTGATCATAATCATGAAATTTTACAAGCAACCTATTCTCAGCAGGAGAGTAGTTAAAATAAAAGACACACAGACATTACAATGAATGGATTAAATTTACAAAGATAAGCACTGATCGATCTCAAAAGCATGATATTGAGATAAAGCAATTTGCAAAATGACATTCAACATTATGATACTGTTCATGTAAAATTTTAGAATATAAAGCAATACCATATATTGTTTAAAGATATATACCTGGGCCAGGATAGTGGCTCATGCCTGTAATCCCAGCACTTTGGGAGGCCTAGGAGGGCAGATCACAAGGTCAGGAGTTTGAGATCAGCCTGGCCAACATGGTGAAATCCCATCTCTACTAAAAATACAAAACTTAGCTGGGCATGGTGGCGTGCACTTGTAATCCCAGCTACTTGGGAGGCTGTAGCAGAAGAATTGCTTGAACCCAGGAGGCGGAGGTTGCAGTGAGCCGAGATCGCACCACTGCAGTCCAGCCTGGGTGACAGAGCAAGACTGAATCTCAAAAAATAATAATAATAAATAAAATAAAGATATATATGTATTGGGTAAAAGTTATAAAACATGTTTGAGAATAAAAAATACAGACTGGGTGCAGTGGCTCACGCCTGTAATCCCAACACTTTGGGAGGCCAAGCAGGGGTGGATCATGAGGTCAGGAGATCGAGACCAGCCTAGCCAACATGGTGAAACCCCGTCTCTACTAAAAATATAAAAATTAGCTGGTTGTGGTGGTCCACGCCTGCAATCCCAGCTACTCAGGAGGCTGTGGCAAGGGAATCACTTGAACCTGGGAGGCAGGGGTTACAGTGAGCCGAGATCGTGTTAACTGCACTCCAGCCTAGGCGACAGAGCAAGACTCCTTCTCAAAAAAAAACAAACTTCAGGGAAGGGAGAGGGGAGAGGCCACAAGGGTGGTCTTTAGTTATTTCTGTGACTTTTTGTATTTAAAAAAAAAAGAGGTCGGCTGTGGTGGCTCACACCTGTAATCCCAATACTTTGGGAGGCCTAGACCGGAAGATTGCTAGAACCCAGGAGTTCAAGACCAGTCTGAGCAACACGGAGAAATCCTGTCTCTACAAAAAAATACAAAAATTGGGCCTGCCTCCATGGCTCACGCCTGTAATCCCAGCACTTTGGGAGGCTGAGGCGGGCGGATCACCTGAGGTCAGGAGTTCGAGACCAGCCTGACCAATGTGGAGAAACCCTGTCTCTACTAAAAATAGAAGATTATCAGGGCATGGTGGTGCATGCCTGTAATCCCAGCTACTCAGGAGCCTGAAGCAGGAGAATCGCTTAAACCCGGGAGGCGGAGGTTGCAGTGAGCCGAAATCATGCCTGGGCAACAAGAACAAAACTCAGTCTCAAAGAAAAAAAAAAATTAGTTAGGCACGGTAGCACCCCCATGGTCCCAGCTACTCTGGAAGCTGAGGTGGGAGGATCACCTGAGCTGGGGTGAGGTCGAGGCTGCAGTGAACCATAATCACGCCACTGCACTCCAGCCTGGGCAACAGAGTGAGATGCAGTCTCAAAAAAAAAAAAAAAGAAAAAAAGATGCCCGGGCGTTGTGGCTCACTCCTGTAATCCCAACACTTTAGGAGGCTGAGGCAGCCAGATTGCTTGAGCCCAGGAGTTTGAGACCAGCCTGGGTAACAGGAGACCTTGTCTCTACAAAAAATACAAAAGTTAGCAGGGTGTGGTGGCATGCACCTGTAGTCTCAGCGACTCAGGAGGGTGAGGTGGGAGGATTGCACTTAAGCCTGGGAGGTCAAGGTTACAGTGAAATGTGATTGCACTACTGTACTCAAACCTGGGCGACACAGTGAGATTGTCTCAAAAAAAAAAAAAAAAAAAAAGGATCTGAGGCAAATAGCCAAAATATTAAAAACAAAATAATCTTGTTGGAGGGTGTATATGTATTTTTCTTTATGCATCAAATATTTTAAAATTAGTAATTAAAAGCAAAACAAACAGCTAGAGTGCTGGGATACCCTAGTGATGCCTGCCTGGTGCCGACAGAGCCGGGTAGTGACAGCGAGAGGGCACTGTTTTCCATGCCTACCTGGAATCCCAGGGTGTCTGACCTCCTGCACCCCCTGCCCTGTGTCCCCAGGACTCAGTGCCCCTACCTGGCAATAGGGCTGGCTGGCACCGCCCCAGATCCCTAGAGGTCACCTGCCCTCCAGCCAGAGGACACTGAGAAGCAGAAATCCAGAGGGCCATGCTCCTACACAGATGCTCCCTGGGCCCCCAGACACAGACCTCGCCCTCGACCTGTAGGGAGCCCCCAGTTTTTAAGACTCATTATCGACCTCACCCACTGACTTCTCCAGAAGAGGCTTTTGTCCCCTCTCAGGGTAGCTGAAAGCTGACTGGGACCAGAGGCTCTGTCCAGCGGAGCCTTCATCCGACAGCACTAGCAGTGACTGTCTCATTTGCAGACAGACCGGTGCTTCTACCCAGTTTTTATATTGACCGCTTTTTCATTCATTTATGTGCAAAGTCTTCCTGATTAAAGTGTTTAGGTTTATATGTTGGCTGAAGAGGAAAAGAGTGCAGAAGAGAGTGTGACCCACCGGCGTAAGGGATTTACAACTGAAAGGCTGCGGGACTGAACGGTGGAACCTGAGCCATGGTGTGGACGCTCGGCGGCCTCCTGAGCCCCAGGAGGGTCCTTGGCCCCGATCTGCCTCACTCGGTGTTTCCTTCCCAGCCTTCCCAGCTTGCCGCAGGCCTCAGAGAACCCTCAAAGCCTTGGTTTTCCCTCCCTCGGAAGACAGGAAACGGGGTTGGGAGTTTGTCGCAGTATCGCAGCCCAAGAGCCCAAATTGTCCCAACCCCAGTCCACCCGCGCCCTCCGGTAGCTCTGCTTTTACAGCAGGCGCGGCGACGCGGGCCACGACCGCGAGGTGGCGCCAGGCAGCCACGCGAGACTCCCAGGGTCAGGCCCACGCGGGCCACCGGCCGCACTACTCTTAACGCTCCCCAAGTCGGCACCCACGGCCCCCCTGCCTCCACGATGCTGACTGCTGCAGGTCGAATCCCTCCCAACTCCTGCCCGCACGGGACCCCCGTTTACAGGGGAGCCGGCTGCCTGGCATCCCGGTGCGGCCGCAGGGGCGTCCTCGTGGAAGGAGCCTGGAGACCGCTACGCCCCATCAGGTGCGCCTCACGCCCTCCGTGCCCGGCCGGTCGGAGTGCACCTTGCTCCTCCTGCATTGTGAAAGGGAGTGGGCAGAACGGAACATAGACCTAAAGACACTGGCACTGGGAGAGCTCCGCCTGGGGCCGATGCCTTAGGCGGTACAGTACTGGCCATCTTGATTGGGGTGCTCCTGTGGCTTGCCATTCTATGTGTGGAGAAACCAAAACCGGGAGGGCTTTTCTGCCCTGCCCAGGCTGCACAGCTCACCAGTGGTGGAGCTGGCATTGGAGCTCCCGGTCCACACCTGGGCTCCTCAACCCCGTGGAAAGGCAGAGGTGCTGACCAGGAATCACCCCAGGTACCTCGCACGTGCCTGACCGGAAGCCCAGGCTCCGCCTGCCTGAGCAAGCCCAGTCCCCAGGACAGGCCCACCCCAGTACTGGAGTCCTCCCCATCAACCCACACACACACCCTCCTCACACTCTCCCCACCCCCCCACCTCCCTGACGCTCCCTGTCCTGGGAAGAGAAATCATAGAAAGAACAGGGGCTTTGGAGCCCCAGAGGTCTGGAGATCTGGACTAAAAGGGGTTCTGTCACTACTGGTTGTGTGATCTTGGACATGTCATTCAACTTTCCTTATGCTCCCCCTGGAGAAGTGAAACCATACGCGTGACATAAAATACCTGGTGTGTGTGGACGCTCAATAGACTATGATTATTCCAGGAGTAGTGATTAACTCCTATTTTGTGCCAGGCCCTCTGCTGGGGTTCAGGGAACCCCAGAGATGAATGAGATGTGACTGCTGCCCTCCAGGAAGGACTGTTGGCCAAGATAAGGTTATTTTCCAGAGATAAAGCGATCCAGGAGAGGGAGACATGGGTTTGCCTGAGGGGAACCAAGAAGGGGTGTTGACTTTGAATGTGCTGCAGCTGACGGTCACTGTCACTGCCTTTATGGAGCGCATACTCTGTGCCAGGTTCTTCACCTACATTCATTCAACAAATAGGTATTGAGGCCCTTTTGAGTGCCAGGTACTCTGCTGGGAGCTGGGCATAGCCATACACAACGGGGACCACCCACTTGGAGTCGAGCAGACAGCCTAGTGGGGAACAGATCTCAAAGAATTCATGACATCCTCCCTAAAAATAAAGAACAGAGGGGAAAAAATGAAAAAAAAGAAGAAGAAGAAGTTATGACACACAGTCTGAACTCATAATTGAAGCAAGTGCCTCGACGGGAAACGTCGGGAGTCAGAACCTCAGAGAGCGCACCAGGGGTAGGTGGCTGCGCGTCTGCACTGATGCCAGCAATAAGAGGGGGTGTCAGTAACACATTTTCAAACAATAAGAACAAGCTAAAAGCCACTCTGCTCTGCAGGATCACTACACACAAGCGACTCTAAACAACGTTCTCACCCGCAAATTATTTTGGTGGTTTAAAACCTCAACAATTGCTTCTCTTACTGTTGACTTTTAATAACCTATATGTAAGTTTCAAGTTAATATATTTTTATTACTTATTATTTAATAAACATTGATTTTACCTGGAAGTTAATTGAGAGAATTCCCTATTATTTTAGCCAATCCCCAGCACGGGAGAACCCAGCTGCCCCTGTCCATACGGATTCAGAATTATTTACACTCACTGCAGAGAAAAGTTGCGTCTAGAATCCCTGTTGTACTATATTGTTCTGCATTTAAACACTGGGTTTGAAATAAACATTGGTAGCATAATTTTATGCAATCACCTGGGAGTTTTTATTTGTTTAAAGTTCTTCCACTGGGAAGATACTCGAAAGCTTTTACAATCAATCTCAAAGAAACACAGATATTGACAGTACTATAATTTCTGGAATTTAGTGTAAAATGAATTTTTTTCTGAATTTCTGCCAAACTTACCCTTATGTTTAAGGCTTTCCTTAACTATTTGTGTATCTATTGCCTCATGTGAAAAGAAACATTTCCAAGTAATTTTTTTTTTTTTTTGAGATGGAGTCTCACTCTGGCACCCAGACTGGAGTGCAGTGGCGTGACCTCAGCTCGCTGCAACCTCCGCCTGCTGGGTTCAAGCAATTCTCCTGCCTCAGCCTCCCGAGCTGGGACTACAGGCACACGCCACTATGCCCAGCTAATATTTGTATTTTTAGTAGAGACGGGGTTTCACTATGCTGGCCAGGCTTATCTCCTGACCTCATCCTCCAACCTCAGACTCCGAAAGTGCTGGGATTACAGGCGTGAGCCACCGGGCCCGACCCCAAATAAATATTAGTAAGAAGTGTTTTTCGGTCAACTATGATAGAAGATAAACAAATCTTCTATGACAAATTTGCCTACACTAGAACACGAATATGCAAAAATCAGTTTTGACAAAGTCTTTGACAAATGTGCAGAAGGCTGGAAAGCAAAATGTAACGTTGTTCATTGCTGCAATAGATCTAGATATTCATTTTTCTCTTTTGTCAAAAAATGCATTAATATAATTTTAAAATATTAACCTAATACTTTTTTCTTTTTTCTTTTCTTTTTTTTTTTTTTGGAACAAAGTCTCGCTTTGTCACCAGGCTGGAGTGCAGTGGTGCGATCTTGGCTCACTGCAACCTCCACCTCCCGGGTTCAAGCGATTCTCCTGCCTCAGCCTCCCGAGTAGCTGGGACTACAGGCACATGCCACCACGCCCAGCTAATTTTGTATTTTAGTAGAGACAAGGTTTCACCATGTTGGCCAGGATGGTCTCTATCTCTTGACCTTGTGATCCACCCACCTCAGCCTCCCAAAGTGTTGGGTTTACAGGCGTGAGCCACCGCACCCGGCCTCTCTCTTTCTTTCTTTTCTTTTCTTTCCTTTCTTTCTTTCCTTCTTTCTTTCTTTCTTTCTTTCTTTCTTTCTTTCTTTCTTTCTTTCTGTTTTTTTGGTTCTATCATATTTGTTTTATTTTTTACTGGGATAATTGTATATGTATGAAATTCAATAAAAGAAAATTTTTGACCAGGCGTGGTGGCTGACACCTGTAATCCCAACACTCCAGGAACCTGAGGCAGGAGGGTGGCTAGAGCTCAGGAGTTCAGGACCAGCCCAGGCAACATAATGCAACCCAGTCTCCAGTAAAAATAAAAATAAGTATGTCTGTAGCTCTGGCTATTCAGGAGGCTCAAGTGGGAGGATCAGTTGAGCCCCGGGTGGTTGAAGCTGCAGTGAGCTAGGATTGTGCCACTGAACTCCAGCCTGGGTGACAGAGTGAGACCCTGTCTCCAAAAAAAAAAAGGAAAGAAAGAAATTTTTTACTGCATTTTTATTGGTCGTTATTATTCAGGTCATGATTATTATTGAAGGTAATGTTGAATAAAGGAGAGGTGGTAAAAAAAAAAAAAAAACCTGCTCTATGCTGTCCAAAAAAACCTTAAGAAAATTATGCTCTAGGTATAAAATACTGTAGGTATGACCTTGCAGTCAAGGAACGCTTCCTGGAGTAAGGAACATCCCACCTGAAAGGGTGGGTTGGAGATGACCAGGAAAGTGTGATGAGGAGGGTGCTGCAGGCAGAGGAAAGAGTATATGCAAAGGCCCTGAATCAAGAAGGTGGGTGTGCAGAAGAAACTCAACACTACCACTGTGGTTAGAGCAGAGTAAGCAAGGGGGAGGGCCCAGCAGGGCCATGTGATTCAGGTAGGATTTGTTTGGGCTGTGAGAAAACACAAAATAGTGACTCAAACAAGCTCAGCGCTTAACTGTTTTCCATAACCAAAGTCCGAAGGTAGGTACGTGATTTAAGGCTAGGGTGTGTTCTTCTAAGGTAGCGCTGCACCAGCCTCAGCAATTGTTTCCTCCTGCTGGTCCAAGATGGGGGCTACAGTATCAGCCATCTTGTCTTCATTCTTATTAGCAGGCAAAAGGAAAGGTCAAAAGAAGCCCTGCCCCCTCCCTACCTAAGAACATTACATTTCTGTCTGCATTCAATTGGCCAGGATTTAGTCACGTGGTCCCACCCAGTCACAAAGGGAGGCTGGGAAGTGGAATCTTTATTTAAATGACTTTGTGCCCAGCTACAAATTGAAAATAATGGACAAGGGAGGGGCAACTGCTCTGCCACATCATTTAAAGAATGTTGGTCTTTATCCTAAAAGCAATGGCAAGCCATTGAAGATTTTTTTGAAGATTTTTAAGATTAGTGTGATCATACTTGCATTTTAAGATAGTAAAGAGCCAGGCGCAGTGGCTCACGCCTGTAATCCCAGCACTTTGGGAGGCCGAGGTGGGTGGATCACAAAGTCAGGAGTTCAAGACCAGCCTGGCCAACACGGTGAAATCTTGTCTCTACTAAAAACACAAAAAATAGCCTAGCCAAGTGGTGCGAGCCTGTAGTCCCAGCTACTTGGGAGGCTGAGGCAGGAGAATCGCTTGAACAGGGAGGTGCAGGTTGCAGTGAGCTGAGATCCCACCACTGCATTCCAGCCTGGGCAACAGAGAGAGACTCCTTCTCAAAGAAAAAAAAAAGATAGTAAGGAATGGATGGGCAAGCAAGTCAGGGTAACTTCAGGGAGGCAGAGTAGGAGGCTATGGCAATAATCCAGTATGCAGGGGGATGGATGTGGAGGGAGAGGTAAAGGGAGGAAGGCATCAAAGCTGCCAACATTGCTAGCTGGAGGGTGGAAGCAGTTACTGAGATTGCCAAGAGTGGAAAAGCAAGTTTGTGGGTGATGTCATGAGTGTTTGTTTTGTTTGGTTTTGTTTTTTACACAGGGTCTCAGTCTGCGGTGAACTGGAGTGCACTGATGAGATCACGGCTCACTGCAGTCTTGACTTCCTTGGCTCGAAGGATCCTCCTGCCCCAGCTCCTGAGTAACTGGGACTACAGACGCATGCTACCATGCCTGGCAAAGTTTTTATTTTTTTGTGGACACAGGGGTCTCACTATTTTACCCAGGCTGGTCTCAAACTCCTAGCTGGGCTCTAGGATCCTGCTGCCACAGCTTCCCATAATGCTAGGATTACAGGTGTGAGTCACCATGCCCAGCTATGAGTTCACTTTTAAACATAACATCAGGGTGCCTGTATGACACTCAAATGGGGTATCAGATGGGCAGCTGGATACACAAGCCCAGAGCACACAGAGAGGTCTAGGCAGATAGGAGTGTTACAGGGTCTTTGGGGTGTCAGTTTCAGGCCGGAAACCCCTGTGACCCTGGCGCCTTTGCCTGAGTTCTTGTCCTGTGTCCAGGTGCCCCCAGGAAGAATGAGGTACGCAGACAAGCAAAGCATGAAGTTGAAGATGAGCTTTATTGAGTGTTACAACAGCTCAGAGACCAGCAGTGGGTAGCTCCTCTCTGTAGACAGGTCATCCCTTGAGTTTTCAGTTCTTAGCAGAGAGGAGGCCCTGGAGAGGGTGGCTCTTCTCTGCTGGCGGGTTGTCTCTGCAGCTCTCAACAGAGAGGTAGATCTTCTCTACAACTGGTCACTCTGTCATCTACAGTTATCAGCAGAGAGAGCAGCTCCTCTCTGCCGCTGGTCATCCTGCCATCACTCTGCCCTCTTCGTCCTCTGGCCATCCTCTGCCCTGTTCTGGCTGAGCCCAGGGCTTTTATGGACCTCAGAGGAGAGGAAGTGCATGCTGATTGGTCCATGGGTGGCTATGGGCAGCCCAGAGAGGCACCACAAGTTCCCACTCCAGTCCTCGGGACTGGCAGCCTGGCCCCCAGACTTCAGGCTCTCCTTGGCCTGAAGGTGGGGCCTTACTGGAGACCCACCCACTTCCACTCAGGAATCAATCAGCCTCCCACTGCCATTCATGGCCCCTGGGGCTCTGCCCCAACCCCTGCTCCGAGATCCAAGCAGGCCCCGGGAGCGGAGAGAAGCTAGGCAGCAGGAGCAGACACCCCGAGCCTGCAGGGACAGAAGCGGGCTGGGTTCTTCCTGGGGCCCCGAGGGTGCAGGCTGCAGAGATGCCTGGGTCCTGCACCAGGGAAGGTGGCCGCAGGAGCACCTGGGAGCTCCCACCCCACCAGCTCAGAAGGGACTCAGTTCCTGCCTGTCCCGGCTCCTGCCTGCTCCATATAGCGAGAGGTCCAGGTCTGCAGCCAACGGTCAGGTGGTTGCAGCTGCACCCAGGAGGGCAGCTCCTGCCTGCTCCTGGCCCCGCTAAAAGCACAGGGAGTCTCAGACTCACAGCCACAGTTTGGGTGGCTGTAGCCCTGCCAAGGAGGGCAGGGCTTCTGTCAGCTCCATGGAGCCGGAGGCCCGGTCTGCCTCCATTTGGTTTGGGTGGCCACGATTTGGGTGGTTGCAGCAGCACCCCAGGGCGCTCCTGCCCCAACTCAGAAAGGGCGGGGCTCCCACTGGCTCCATGGAGTGTGTAGCCCCAGCCGTACCTCCCTGCTGCAGGCAGTGTGATGGCAGCAGCCACTGCCAGGAGTGTGGGGACATGGCAAGAGATGATAATCTGATTTGGACCAGCGAACACAGGTGCAAGTGAGCACCTGGGGAACTCTGGAAGTGACAGTCTGGAAAGAAAAGCAAGTGGAGGAGCCTGAGGAAGAGAGGTCAAAGACCTGAAGAACAGCAGGAGAGAGAGGACTCAGGAAGCCAAGGGGACTGAGTGTCTTGAGAAGAGGATGTGGCCCTGCATGCCAAGGCTGGGGAGAGGCTCCCCCTGCCCACAGCCTAACCTGATCTGTGTTGATACAGAAGCAGGAGAAGAATGGAAGAAAACTAAAGTCAGGAGTCAGCGGCCTGGCTTCTGGACCCGGCAGCAACACCACCCACTCAGAACCCAGTCCCTACCTATAAAATGGGAACACAGCACCAACCCTACCATGGCAGATACTGCTGTTGCCTCCAACACCATTCCTCCTGACTCCCTAGTAGAATCCCAGATTTAATGGGGTAACTGTGGCACAGACCACCAATTGCCCCAGTATACATTCTCCATTCTTAGGTAGAAATGAAAATTTTAGGCCAGGTGCAGTGACTCATGTCTGTAATCCCAACACTTTGAGAGGCTGAGGAGAGAGGACCGCTTGAGCCTAGGAGTTTGAGACCAGCTTGGGCAACATAGTGAGACCTCATCTCTACAACAACAAAAAATAATTAATTTAAAAAATAAATTTAAGTAGCTGTGTGCAGTAGCTCACGTCTGTAATCCCAGCACTTTGGGAGGCTGACGCAGGCAGATCAGGAGTTTGAGACCATCCTGACCAACATGGAGAAACCCCATCTCTACCAAAAATATAAAATTAGGCTGGACGCGGTGGCTCACGCCTGTAATCCCAGCACTTTAGGAGGCCGAGGTGGGTGGATCATAAGGTCAGGAGATCGAGACCACGGTGAAACCCCGTCTCTACTAAAAAATACAAAAAATTAGCCAGGCATGGTGGCAGGCACCTGTAGTCCCAGCTACTCGGGAGGCTGAGGTAGGAGAATGGCATGAACCTGGGAGGTGGAGCTTGCAGTGAGCCGATATTGCACCACTACACTCCAGCCTGGGCAACAGGCAACAGACTCCGTCTCAAAAAAAAAAAAAAATATATATATATATATATATAATTAGTCGGGTGTGATGGTGCATACCTGTAATTCCAGCTACTCGGGAGGCTGAGGCAGGATAATTGCTTGAACCCAGGAGGCGGAGGTTGTGGTGAGCCGAGATCGTGCCATTGTACTCCAGTGCAACAACAGTGAATTTCCAACTCAAAAATAAAATAAAATAAAATAAGTAAATAAATTTAAAAAGCCAGGCATGGTGGTATGTACCTGTGTGGTCCCAGCTACTTAAGAGGCTGAGGTGGGAGGTTCCTTGAGCCCAGGAGGTTGAGGCTATAGTGAAATGTGATGGCACCATTGCACTCCAGCCTAGACAACAGGGCAAGACTCTGTTGCAAAAATACATACATATAAAAAAAAAAAAATACATACATATACACACACATACATACAAGAAATGGAAATTGTAGCTAAGCACATGACTGTCTAGCTAAAGATTACATTTCCCAGCATCCCTTGTGGTGAGGTGTGGTCATGTGACTGAAGTGGGCTATTACAAGGGAGGAACCCTAAGCTTAAAGAACCTGAGTCTTTTTTTTTTTTTTGAGACAGAGTCTTGCTGTATCACCCAGCAAGCTGTATCACAAGCAAGATGTGCAGTGGCACATCTCAGCTCATTGCAATCTCCGCCTCCTGGGTTCAAACGATTCTCCTGCCTCAGCCTCCTGAGTAGCTGGGATACAGGCGTGTGCCATGATGCCCAGCTAATTTTTGTATTTTCAGTAGAGATGGGGTTTCACCATGTTGGCCAGGATGGTCTCCATCTCCTGACCTCAAATGATCCACCCACCTTAGCCTCCCAAAGTGCTGGGATTACAGGCATGAACCACTGCGCCCGGCCGGGAACCTGAATATTTGGTAATGGGACCTAAGCAAACCTGCCCTTTGGTCGGAGGAAAACATTATCTTCCAAAGCTGTTGACTATATAAACCTCCTTGAAAAGATAGAAAAAAGACAGTCAGAATATGTACAGCTATTACGTATCCAAAGAAAACAAACAAAAGACAGAAAAAGACAATCTCTGCTCACCTGATATGCGGAAACATGAGAGAATCATGGAGAAGTAATTGTCTTCCAACATTGCACTAATATCAGATTGTGAGAGCAATGGTGTAATTATGGCCACTGAAACAGGAGGATATATTGTTGGCAGCTCCTGGGAAGGTTGCTGTCTTTTCTTTTTTTTTTTTTTTTTTTTTTGAGGCGGAGTCTCCCTCTGTCGCCTGGGCTGGAGTGCAGTGGCCGGATCTCGGCTCACTGCAAGCTCCGCCTCCCGGGTTTACGCCATTCTCCTGCCTCAGCCTCCCAAGTAGCTGGGACTACAGGCGCCCGCCACCTTGCCCGGCTAGTTTTTTGTATTTTTTAGTAGAGACAGGGTTTCACCGTGTTAGCCAGGATGGTCTCGACCTCCTGACCTCGTGATCCGCCCGTCTCGGCCTCCCAAAGTGCTGGGATTACAGGCTTGAGCCACCACGCCCGGCGGTTGCTGTCTTTTCACTGCATGTTGTCGTGTCTAGACATAGTGCCTGGTGACAGGCAGCCATCTTGTGACCATGAGAAAATACATGGCCTACACTTTGGCAATGGCAGAAATGAAAGCTAAAAACAACCTCAGTCCTTGATGATGCAGTTGAGTCACTCAATTAACCAGCACGGGAAACACCTGACTCTGGCCACCTTGTTACCAGAGAGTATAAATGTTCTCATAGTTGGAGCCATTTGAGTCAAGGTGTCCAGGGATAGGCAACCTGAATCCTGCTCACCAGTACAGCACTCCTCCCTCCCTCCTGGGCGTGTTGTGAGACCATCCAATGCAAAAGTCCCAGGTGAGAAGCACTTCCCCATGAGAGAGATGCTGGTATTATCCAGGGAGGTGGATAATACCACCGATTAAATACCCCATTCAAAACCGTGGACAATCAGCAGTCCCTTGCCTGCCTAACAGCAGGGGACTGGACCAACTGACTTCTTGGGGTCCCTTGCAACTCTGAGCCCTGTGGCTGTATGACCCCACCTTACTCCACCCCAGCACAGCTGCACCTGCATTCCATGGGTGAAGGCTCAGGACAGGGCCCTACATTCCTGCCCAAGTAGTGTGTGGGGAGAGGAGTGGAGGCAGGGGCAATTTCCTCTCAACACTCTGAACAGGAGCTTATCCTGCCTCAGGCTGTTAACCACCAGGAAGCCCCAGGAGGACCCTGAGGACAGCCCTTGGCCCTCAGAGCGGGAGGCTCAGGGGGGGAGGTGACCATGGGGATGGAGTCACTCTGGGGAGAATCCGGACCATGAGGGGGTGGCTTGGGGGCCTGAGGGGAGGACCCTGAGGAAGATAAAAAGCTGGTGCCACCCTAGCAGTTTCACAGTGTGGCTTAGGGCTGTGGGTGACAGATGGTTTGCCAGATCAGTTAATCAGGACTCATGGGCCCTTTATTCCCCTCCCACGGAGCATGCTGGGTGCAGGTTGGAACGGGAGCTTTCTGAAGATGCCAGCTTTTAAGCTGGACATGATTCTAATAGGAGGATTTCAGGCACCTTGAGCAAGCTGGTGTGGGGTTTATTTGGGGGAAAGGCAGGTATTTTATTACTCCTCAAATGCTTAAATTACACTTCTCCCAACTAAATTCAAATTTTAATTTAACTATTGAGCACCTAAGTGTGCAGATGAAAAAGACTCAATTTCCACCCTTTGCTGGCTGGACATCCTGGAGGGGCGGGCGGGAGGGACACCCCTCATCACCTCCGGGCAGCCTTCCTGGGCAGCTCTCCCCTTCCTCCTTCTCTCACGGCTCCCCGTCTCAGTGGCTTACCCTGCTGCTCCGCAGTCAGCCCAGTTAGCCCCTGGTGGCCCTCATCTCAGCTGAGTCACTGACACAGTCCCTATGTGGATTTCCGCCACCCCAGGCTGTGCCCAGCATGTCTCCAGGCACAGAGAACAAGGCAGGGACACGCCTGAGAGACATAGAGTGCTCTGGGATAAAAAGCAGGTGAGGCCCTATCTGGGAGACCCTGGGGGGAAAGGCCTGGGGAAGAGATAAACAGAAGGAAGAGGCTGGGCAGGGGGATGGCCTGTGGGGTGGCGGGAACGGGGTCGCACAGGCGTGGAGATGAAATTCAGCTGGCAAAGGTAGGTCAGGGAAGGCTTCGAATGCCCATGGTGATGCAGGCTAGGGGAAGCCGCAGAGAATTCTGAGCAGAGAAATTAACCGTCAGAAAGCTTTATTTGAGTAATTCTGATGTGCCAGACACTGTGTCGGCATTTTACATGTATTTCCTCTCTCAATCCTCACAACGCCCTGGAAGACGGATATTGGCATCCCCATTTGATGGCTAAGGCACTGCAACTACCAAGCGATAAAAGTGGGAACTTGATCCTTAGTCTTTCCGACGCTGTCCTCACCAGGAGCTGACTTTGCGGTTGTTTGAAACAGGGTCTCACTCTGTCACCGGGGCTGAAGTGCAGTGGCAGTGGCACGATCTCCGCTTACTACAGCCTCAACCTCCTGGGCTCAATCTTCCCACGTTAGCCTCCTGAGTAGCTGGGACTACAGGCACACACCCAGCTAATTTTTGTATTTTCTGTAGATACGAGGTTTCACCATGTTGCCCAGGCTGCTCTCAAACTTCTAGACTCAAGCGATCTGCCTGCCTCAGTCTCCCAAAGTATTGAGATTATAGGTGTGAGCCACACTGCACCTGGCCTCAGGAGCTGAAATTTAGTGAGTACTTCCTGTGGGCCTTGTGCCTTATACACATTATTTCTCTTAATCATCAAAACTGCCCTTGCTGAAACTTCTCAGAGGCCACATAGCCTTCAAAAGCCCTGCCTGCATGTCTAACCACCATATGACACATGCCCAGGAAGTGGCATCAATCTTTGCTGCCATGAAATTTTCAGCACAGGGCAGGTCCCCATAACAAGTCAGCTCCTGTCTCCTCCAGCCCTTACTGATCTTCCGTATGTAGGAGCCAGCCTCAAGATTAGGCCCAAGGGTCCCCACCTCCTGGCACTGACACCTTTGTGTGGTCCCTTCCACATTGTATAAGGTGACCTGCATTACCAACAAGATACAGCAGAACTGACAATGTGTGGCTTCCAAGGAGGTCATAAAAGGCATCACAGTAACTGCCTTGCTCGCACTCTGGATAACTCACTCTAGGGAGACCAGCCACCACGTCATGAGGAGGCCCACACAGCCCTAGGGAGAGGCACATGTGGTGAGGAACTAGGGCACCTGCCTACAGCCATGTGAGTGAGCCATCATGTAACTGGCTCCTCTAGCCCCAGTCAAGCCTTCAGATGACTGCAGTCCTGGTCAAGATCTTAACTGCAATCTCAGGAGAAACCCCCCAAGCCAGAACCACCTAGCTAAGCGGATCCCAGATTTCTGACCCCCCACTCATTAAGGTTTTGTAGTAATGTGATACTCTTCAACAGATAACTAATACGCACTCCATTCAGAGTTCAGCCCTCCCGGCCATATTACCAGGGGCATCTTTACCTCTCTGAACGTATCTATTTTCTCCAGTTCAGACCTTTCTACTGAACTTCAGATCAACTCAATCAGCAGCCCTCATGAAGGCCCTCAGGCCCTGGGAGCTTGGCATATCCCAGACAAATGTCTCTTCAATCCATTCTCTGCCACTGTTCAGGCCCCTGGTCTCTTCCCTCAATTACCGAAACAGCCTCCTCATCAATTTTCTTGCCTTGTATACAACTGCAAAGAACAAAATCCCCCAAAATCTGTAGATTCTGCTAGACAGAGGGGTATTTCTCTCTCCTGTTTGAGAAGGCCCAAGGCAGGCAGTCCAGAGCTGGTATGATGTGCTGCAGTGTGCCAGGAAGCCAGGTGGGTACCTTCCATCTGGTTGCTCTGCAGTGGGCAGCTTTCATCCCCAAGGCTACCTCATGATCTAAAATAGCTGCATGTATGCCAGCCATCATGTCCACACTCTAGCCATTAGAAAAGAGTAACTGGAGAAACATAAAACATGCCTTCCCTTTAAAAACATTTTGCTTGTTTTCCACTAACCATATCTAGCAAAGGAGGCAAGGAAAAGCAGTCTATTTTGAGGGTCAAAATGTGTCATGTGCTCAGCTAAAAATACAAAGCTTTAGTACTCAGGAAGAAAAGGAGATCGGGCATGAGGGACAGTCTGCAGCGCTCTCCACACTGCTGCCCAGCAACAGGGTTTTATTATTACTTTCATTTGCTTCTTCTTCATTATAAAATATTGCAGTTTAGGAGGCTGAGGCCCAGAGAGAAGTCACAGAGTGGGTGGCTGGGCCAGAAGTACACCCTGCCCCCTGCAGTCCCTCCCTACTTTGGCCTTAGTTTCCTCAGCTGGTATTATTTTATAATCAGGGAGATGAAACACACAAACATACAACAAAAGAGGTTTTGACCCATGTTACAAAAGAAATTGAAAGTGAGTATTTATAGTCATATATTTTAAAATAACAAAAAAGGGCCAGGTGCGATGACTCACGCCTGTAATCCCAGCACTTTGGGAGGCTGAGGCTGAGGCAAGTGGATCACCTGAGGTCAGGAGTTTGAGACCAGCCTGGCCAACATGATGAAACTCCGCCTCTACTAAAAATACAAAAAAATTAGCCGGGCGTGGTGGCAGATGCCTATAATCCCAGCTATTTGGGAAGCTGAGGCAGGAGAATCCCTTGAACCTGGAAGACTGAAGTTGCAGTGAGCCTAGACCATGCCACTGCACTCCAGCCTGAGTGACAGAGCAAGACTCTGTCTCAGAAAATAGATATATAAAATAAAATAAAATAAAATACAAAAAAGGGTGACTCCATGTTTCAAGGAGGCAGATTTTCCTGGTCCAGTTCTCAGAACCAGGAGAAGTTACTGCACTTTACTTTCTCTTCACTTCGGGATCTGTGCCTTGAACCTGTAGAATAGAAGCCATTTTCTGGCCGGTGTGGTGGCTCACGCCTGTAATCACAGCACTTTGGGAGGCCGAGGTCAGGAGATCGTAGACCATCCTAGCTAATTTGGTGAAACCCCGTCTTTACTAAAAATACAGAAAATTAGCTAGGCGTGGTGGCAGGCGCCTATAGTCCCCAGCTACTTGGCAGGCTGAGGCAGGAGAATGGCAGGAACCCGGGAGGCGGAACTTGCAGTGAGCCCAGATCACTCCACTGCACTCCAGCCTGGGTGACAGAGCGAGACTTCTTCTCAAAAAAAAAAAAAAAGAAGCCATTTTCTTTCTTTAAAGATAAAACTTCTTGCTAGGTGATGTTAGCAATGGGAAAGAAAACTAAATATGTTGGAGCTGCCTAGTTTTTGGTTTTGTTTGTTTGCTTGCTTTTTACTTTTTTATTATTTATTTATTTTTAGAGAGGAGGTCTCAGGTCTTTTGGTGTGGCCCAGGCTGGCCTGGAACTCGTGGGCTCAAGTGATCCTCCCACCGCAGGCTCCTGAATAGCTGGAACTATAGGTGTGCGCCACCACACTCGACTTAATTTTACTTGTTTTAACTGACAAATAAAAACTGTAGGCTGGGCGCGGTGGCTCAAGCCTGTAATCCCAGCACTTTGGGAGGCCGAGGCGGGTGGATCACGAGGTCAGGAGATCGAGACCCTCCTGGCTAACACGGTGAAACCCCGTCTCTACTAAAAATACAAAAAACTAGCCGGGCGCGGTGGCGGGCGCCTGTAGTCCCAGCTACTCGGAGGCTGAGGCGGGAGAATGGCGGGAACCCAGGAGGCGGAGCTTGCAGGGAGCCGAGATCGCGCCACTGCACTCCAGCCTGGGCGACACAGCGAGACTCCGCTCTCAAAAAAAAAAAAAAAAAAAAAAAAATTATAAAAAAGGCTTCTTTTTTTTAAAAAGAAAAAAAAAAAAAAAAAAAAAAAAAAAATGTATATAAGAGCTGCTTAATTTTGAAAAGATGACAAAATATGAAAGCAACAAACCTGAATGTAAGATTTAGCCTTTAGGGCCAGGTATTGTCGCTCCTGCCTGTAATCCCAGCACTTTGGGAAGCTGAGACAGGCAGATCACTTGAGGCCAGGAGTTTAAGGCCAGGAGTTTAAGGCCAGCCTGGGCAATATGATGAAACCCCATCTCTACAAAAAATACAAACATTGCTGCTTGGTGGCTCATGCCTGTGATCCCAATACTCTGAGAGGCTGAGGCAGGTGGATCACCCGAGGTCAGGAGTTCGAGACAAGCCTGGCCAACATGGCAAAACCCCGTTTCTACTAAAAATACAAAAATTGGCCAGGCACGGTGGTTCACGCCTGTAATCCTAGCACTTTGGGAGGCCAAGGCAGGCAGATTACAAGGTCAGGATTTCGAGACAAGCCTGGCCAACATGATGAAACCCCGTCTCTACTAAAAACACAAAAATTAGCCGGGTGTGGTGTCACGTGCCTGTAATCCCAGCTACTCAGGAGGCTGAGGCAGGGGAATCGCATGACCCAGGAGGGGGAGGTTGAAGTGAGCCAAGATCACGCCACTGCATCCAGCCTAAGCAACAGAGCAAGACTCCGTCTAAAAAAAATACAAAATACAAAAATTAGCCACGTGTGATGCCAGGTACCTGTAATCCCAGCTACTCAGGAGGCTAAGGCAGGAGGATTGCTTGAACCCAGCTGAGATCACGCCACTGCACTCCAGCCTGGGTGACAGAGCAAGATTCCATCTCAAAAAAACAAAACAAAACAAAAAATACAAAACTTAGCCAGGCTTGGTGGCTCACACCTACGGTCCTAGCTACTTGGGAGGCTGAAGTGGGAGGATTACCTGAGCCTCGGAGGTCAAAGCTGCAGTGAGCAGTGATGGCACCACAGTACTCCAGCCTGGCAACAATGCAAGATCCTGTCTCAAAAAAAAAAAAAAAAAAAGAAAGAAAGAAAGAAAAGGAAAACATGTATATTTAGCCCTTAGAACATACACAGATTATTAACAGTGTTGGCAGTGAGCACAAGGGATTTGCCCTTGGGGGATTACAGATTTCTGTATGGTTTGAACTTTACAACAAGCATGCATTGCACATATAAATTTTTTTAAAAAGCATTTCAAAAATATAGCCTATAATCTCCCTAAATAATATATGCTGGTTATAGAAAACACATGAATACAGGCTGGGAGCAGTGGCTCACGCCTGTAATCCCAACACTTTGGGAGGCTGAGGCAGGCGGATGGATCACCTGAGGTCAGGAGTTTGAGACCAGCCTGGCCAACTTGGTGAAACTCTCTCTCTACTAAAAAAAGTAAAAAATTAGCTGGGCATGGTGGCAGGCGCCTATACTCCCAGCTACTCCGAAGGCTGAGGCAGGAGAATCACTTGAACCCAGGAGGCAGAGGTTGTGGTGAGCCGAGATCACCCCATTGTACTCCAGCCTGGGTGACAAGAGCGAAACTCTGTCTCAAAAAAAAAAAGGAAAACAAAATAAAACGCATGAATATACAAAAACATATTTGTAATCACCAGCATTTTCACTCTTCAGCAAGATCACCACTGATAATATGTTGGCATAATGCCTTCACTGTTTTCCCTACACATATAGGTGTAGATAAGCAGAGAGAGAAGAAAGAGAGACTTTTTTTTTTTTTTTTTTTGAGATGAAATCTTGATCTCTGTCACCCAGGCTAAAGTGCAGTGGCGTGATCTCAGCTCACCACAACCTCCTCCTCCTGGGTTCAAGCAATTCTCCTGCCTCAGCCTCCCTAGTAGCTGGGACTACAGGCGCCTGTCACCACACTCGGCTAATTTTTTTGTATTTTTATTAGAGACGAGGTTTCATCACACTGGCCAGGCTGGTCTCGAACTCCTGACCTTGTAATCTGCCCGCTTCAGCCTCCCAAAGTGCTGGGATTGCAGGGGTAAGCCACCATGCCAGGCAGAAAGAGAGATTTTTAAAACAAACTCAGTGCCACTGTGGATATAGATTTTTTTCAACATTTTATTATGAAAATTTTCAAACAGCAAAGCTAAAAAAAATGTTTGTTGAACACTCATCCCCACCACCTGGATGCTCCCATTAACACTGTTCTAAACTTGCACTTGCTTTATCACTCAGTTATCCAACTGGATATGGTTTTTTATTGTTTTGGGTTTTGTTGTTGTTGTTGTTGTTGTTGAGAGAGTCTCGCTCTGTCACCGGGTTGGAGTGCGGTGGCGCCATCTTGCTCACTGCAATCTCCTCCTCCCAGGCTCAAGCGATTCTCCTGCCTCAGCCTCCCGAGTAGCTGGGACTATAGGCGTGCACCACCACACCCAGCTAATTTTTGTATTTTTAGTAGGGATAGGGTTTCACCGTGTTGGCCAGGATGGTCTCGATCTCTTGACCTCGTGATCCACCCACCTTGGCCTCCCAAAGTGCTGGGATTACAGGTGTGAGCCACCTCACCAGGCCCAGTTTCCTTTGAATTATCATACAGTTGTGCTGACCTCTTTTGGTGTATAGTTCTATGAATTTTACTTGTACAGATGCATGTAACCACCTTGACAATTAAGATTCTGAACAGTTCCATCACTCCCAAAAAACTCCCTAGTTGTTCTTCCCTGTGGCCACACCTTCCTCCATCCCTAAACCCTGAGAAGCACTAATCTGCTCTCATCACCATTGTTTTGTCTTTTCTAGAATGTTATGAAAATGGAATCATGCAGTATGTAAACTTCTCAATCTGACTTCTTCCATCCATAATGTTGTGTGTATCAAAATAGTTCATTTCTTGTGATGACTGAGCAGTATTCCACGAATGGATGGACAGTTTATTTGTCCATTCACCCAATTGCGATTGCTTACAGTTTTTAGTGATTACGAATAAAGCTGCTTCAACATTCTCATATAAGGCCAGGCATGATGACTCACGCCTGTAATCCCAGCACTTGGGGAGGCCGAGGTGGGAGGATCACTTGAGGCCAGAAGTTTGAGACCAGCCTGGGCAACACAGCAAGACACTCCCTTCCTCCATCTCTACAAAAAATTTAAAAATTAGCCGACTGTGTTTGTGTGGACCTGTAGTCCCAGCTACTCAGGAGGCTGAGGTGGGAGGATTGATTGAGCTCAGGAGTTCCGGACTGCAGTGAGCCATCATCACACCACTGCAATCTAGCCCGGGTGACTGAGCAAGACCCTGACTCAAAAAAAAAAAAAAAAAAAAAAATGATTATACACGTTTTTGTGTGAACATAAATTATTTCTCTAGGGTAAATAACAGAAGTGTGAAAGGTTAGTCATTGTGATTTCAATGTGCGCTCATCCAGTAGCTAATGATGTTGAGCATCTTTCTTTCTTTTTCTTTTTTTTTTTGGAAACAGTGTCTCACTCTGTTGCCCAGGCTGAAGTGCGATGACCTCTTTTGGTGTATAACTCTATGAATTTTAGAGCTCGCTGCAACCTCCACCTCCCGGGCTCAAGCAATGCTCCTGCCTCAGCCTCCTGGGTGGCTGGGATTACAGGCGCCACCACACCCAGCTACTTTTTGTATTTTTTGTAGAGATTGAGTATAGCCATGTTGCCCAGCCTGGTCTAACTCCTGAGTTCAAGTGATCAGCTTGCCTCAGCCTCCCAAAGTTCTGGGGTTACAGGTGTGAGCCACCACACCTGGCCAATGTCTCTCACATGCTTTATATTCTGCACACTTGCATATTCTTTTTGGTGAGGTGTCTGCTCATTTTAAAAGTGGTTGGTTGAAGGAGGGGTTGTGGAGGTTAACCCCCTCCCAAACAAAATTATTTGGTTGTTTTCTTGCTGTTGAGTTTTAGAGTTTTTTTCTTTTTTTTTTTTTTTGAACGGAG
>NW_016815774.1:1150141-1157691 GCF_001698545.2 Rhinopithecus bieti | reverse complement strand
GNAATCCACCTGCCTTGGCCTCCCAAAGTGCTAGGATTAGAGGCATGAGCCACAGCGCCTGGCCTAGTGTCATGTTTAAGGACTCTTTAACCCCAGATCGTGAAGATTTTCTCCTATGTATTCCTCCAGATGTTGTATATTAGATCTAATTACTATTTCCTTCCTTCCTTCCTCCCTTCCTTCCTTTTTCTTGACAGGGTCTCACAGTTTTGCCCAGGCTGGTCTCAAACACTTGGTTCTAGCAGTTCTCCAGCCTTGGCCTCCCCAAGTACTGGGATTACAGACGTGAGTCATGCATATTTTGCATATGGATGTCCACTTGTTCAAGCACCATTTGTTGCAAAGACTATCCTTTCTCCATTGAATTGCTTTTGCACCTTTGTCAAATATCAATTGACCGGCCAGGCGCGGTGGCTCACGCCTGTAATCCCAGCACTTTGGGAGGCCGAGGCGGGTGGATCACGAGGTCAGGAGATCGAGATCAGCCCGACTAATACGGTGAAACCCCACGTCTACTAAAAATACAAAAAATTAGCCGGGTGTGGTGGCGGGAGCCTGTATTCCCAGTGACTTGGGAGGCTAAGGTAGGAGAATGGCGTGAACCCAGGAGGCAGAGGTCGCAGTGAGCCGAGATTGTGCCACTGCACTCCAGCCTAGGTGACAGAGCAAGACTCCGTCTCAAAAAAAAAAAAAAAGATCAATTGCCCATACTTACGTGAGTCTATTTGTGGAACATCTATTCCGTTTCATTGATCTATGTGTCCATTCCTCTGACAATACCATACTGTTGCTATACAGCAAATCCTAAAATCAGGTAGCATAATTCCTCCAATTTTAGTGTTCTTTTTCAAAATTGTTGTAGCTATTATTTGCCTTTCCATATAAATTTTACAATTAATTTGTCATATGTATACAAACTCCTGCTGGCATTTTTATTGGAATTGTGTTAAATCTACAGATCAGCGTTATGGTTTGAATTGTGTCTCCCAAAAAGATATGTTGGGCCGGGCGTGGTGGCTCATGCCTGTAATCCCAGCACTTTGGGAGGCCAAGGCGGGTGGATCACCTGAGGTCAGGAGTTTGAATCCATCCTGGCCAACATGATGAAACCCCGTCTCTACTAAAAATACAAAAAATTAGCCGGGCGTGGTGGCACATGCTGTAATCCCAGCTTCTCAGGAGGCTGAGGCAGGAGAATCACTTGAACCTGGAAGGTGGAGCTTCCAGTGAGCCGAGATCTTGCCACTGCACTCCAGCCCGGGCGACAGAAAGAGACTCTGTCTCAAAAAATAAATAAATAAATAAATAATAATAATAAATTGGCCAGGCACGGCTCACACCTGTAACCCTAGCACTTTGGGAGGCCAAGGCAGGTGGATCATGAGGTCAAGAGATTGAGACCATCCTGGCCAACCAACATGGTGAAACCCCGTCTCTACTAAAAATACAAAAATTAGCTGGGCATAGTGGCGCACGCCTGTAGTCCCAGCTACTTGGGAGGCTGAGGAAGGAGAATCACTTGAACCTGGGAGGTGGAGGTTGCAGTGAGCCCAGATCGCGCCACTGCACTCTAGCCCGGGCAACAGAGCGAGGCTCTGTCTCAAAAAATAAAATTAAATAAATAAATAAGTAAATAAATTGGCCGGGCACGGTGGCTCATGCCTGTAATCCCAGCACTTTGGGAGGTCAAGGCAGGAGGATAATGAGGTCAGGAGATCGAGAACATCCTGGCTAACACAGCAAAATCCTGTCTCTACTAAAAATACAAAAAAAATTAGCTGGGCGTGGTGGCAGGAGCCTGTAGTCCCAACTACTTGGGAGGCTGAGGCAGGAGAATGGCGTGAACCCGGGAGGCAGAGCTTGCTGTGAGCCTAGATTGAGCCACTGCACTCCAGCCTGGGGGACAGAGCGAGACTCCGTCTCAAAAATAAATAAATAAATTAATTAATTTAAAAAAAGATTTACCAGGTGTGGTGGCCCACACCCGTGGTCCTAGCTACTCAGGAGGCTGAGGCAGGCGATTGAGCCTGGCAGGTCAAGGCTGCAGTGAACTGAACTGTGTTTGTGCCACTGTACTCCAGTCTGGGTGACAGATGGAGATCTTGTCTCAAAAAAAGAAAAACAGAAAAAAAGATATGTTGAAGCCCTAACCCTCAACACCTTGAAATATGACCTCAGTTAGAAATAGGCACATTGTAGATGTAGTTAAGATGAGGTCAACCCTTAATCCAATATGTTTGATATTCTTATAGGAGGAAAAGAGACACAGAGACACAGAGAGAATGCCAGGTGACAACTGAGGCGGAAGTTAGAGTGCTTCTGTCACAAGCCAAGGAACACCAGTGACTGCAGGCAAGCCACCAGAAGCTGGGAAGACGCTGAAAAGAATCCTCCCCTGGGGGCTTAAGAGAAAGCACGGCCCTGCCCACATCTTAATTTCAGACTTTTGGCTTCCAGAACTGTGAGACAAAAAATTTCTGTTGTTTTCAACCACCTAGTTTGTGGCACTTTGTTATGACAGCCCTAAGAAACTAAATTCAATTAGTTTGGGGAGAAATAACATCTTTACTACATTGAGTCTTCCAGTCCACGAACACAGTATGTTTCTCCATTTGTGTAGATCTTTGATTTCTTTCATCAGCATTTTTTTGTAGTTTTCAGCATAGACATCCTGTGTATGTTATGTTAGAACATCCTGTGTATGTTGTGTAGGTTTAGTTATACCCAAATATTTCCTTTTTTGTTTCTTTCTTTTTAGAGATAAATAGTATTGTGTTCTTAATTTCAGCTTCCAATTACTCATTGCTAACATATGGGAACACAATTGAATTTCATGTATTGATCTTGTATTCTGTGGCCACAAGAAACTCAGTTATTAGTTCTAGGAGTTCCATAATAGGTGTCCAGCATTCCTAATGGCATTTACTCTGAAAAAATTATATTCATTGCTATAAAATATTCCATCATCTGGCCAGGCACAGTAGCTCACGCCTGTAATCCCAGCACTTTGGGAGGCTGAGGCAGGTAGATCACTTGAGGTCAGGAGTTGGAGACCAGCATGGCCAACATAATGAAACCCCATCTCTACTAAAAATATAAAAACTAGCCGGGTGCAGTGGCGCACACCTGTAATCCCAGTTACTTGGGAAGCTGAGGCAGGAGAATGGCTTGAACCTGGGAGGTGGAGGTTGCAGTGAATTGAGATTGAACCACTGAAAGCAAGTCTGGGCAACAGAGCGAGATTCTGTCTCAAAAAAAAAAAAAAAAAAAAAAAATTCCATCATCCTTCACTCTTTTCTTTTCTTTTCTTTTCTGAGACAGAGTCTCCCTCTGTCGCCAAGGGTGGAGTGTAGTGGTACTGTCTTGTCTCACTTCAACCTCTGCCTCCTGGGTTCAAGTGATTCTCCTGCCTCAGTTTCCCGAGGAGCTGGGACTACAGGCGCCTGTCACCACACCCGGCTAATTTTTGTATTTTTAGTAGAGACAGGGTTTCACCATATTGGCCAGGCTGGTCTCGAACTTCTGACCTTGTGATCCCACCCACCTTGGCCTCCCAAAGTGCTGGGATTACATGGGTGAGCCACCACACCCAACCTCTTTTTTTTTTTTTTTTTTTTTTGAGACAGAGTCTGGCTCTGTGGTCCAGGCTGGAGTGCAGTGGCTCCATTTCGGCTCTCTGCAACTCCACCTCCCAGGTTCAAGTGATTCTCCTGCCTCAGCCTCCTGCTAACTGGGACTACAGGCGCACACCACTATGCCCAGCTAATTTTTGTATTTTTAGTAGAGACACGGTTTCACTGTGTTGGCCAGGCTGGTGTCTGATTCCTAACCTTGTGATCTGCCCGCCTTGGCCTCCCAAAGTGTTGGGATTACAGGCGTGAGCCACCACGCCCTGCCGTTCACTCTTAATATGTTTTACCAATTGCCTCCTCTTGGGCATTTATGTTGTTTTCTTTTATTGCTGTTATTATTATTACTATAATAATGGAATAAATTTCAGATGCTGGGACATAAACCTCTGACCCCTTTTTAAATTATGTCAGAGAAGAGATTCCTAGAAATGGGATTAGCAGGCCAAAGAGCTGAACCCTTCTCAAGTCCTACACACGATTGAACTGCTTGCCAGAAAGGTCAAGCATGTTTCCCATTCTCATCAGCAACATGTGAGAGGACTCAGTGGGCTGAAACACAGCCAGCACTGAGAATGGTCATTTAAAAACTCTGCCAATTGGGGCCGGGTGTGGTGGCTCACACCTGTGACCCCAACACTTTGGGAGGCCCAGGCGATTGGATTACTTGAGGTAAGGAATTCAAGACCAGCCTGGTCAACATGGCGAAACCTCATCTCTACTTAAAAAATACAAAAATTAGCCGGATGTGGTGGCACATGCCTGTAATTCTAGCTACTCAGGAGGCTGAGGCAAGAGAATCACTTGAACCTGGGAGGCAGAGGTTGCGCGTCTAAATGACTAATAACCCGTACCTGTTTCACACACTCACTGTGATGATTTAAAGATTTATGGAGGCCACAAACAGTGGCTCGCAGAAGTAATCCCAATACTTTGGGAGGCTAAGGTGAGAGGATCGCTTGAGGCCAGGAGTTTGGCAGGAGACACAAGTCAACCCATTACAGATAGCATTACAAACAATGAAGGATGGCTTGAGGTCAGGAGTTCGAGACCAGCCTGGACAACAGAGTAAGACGCCCCCCCCATCGCTACAAAAAATTTAAAAACAGGTGGGCTGATCACTTGAGGTCGGGAGTTCGAGACCAGCCTGACCAACATGGAGAAACCCAGTCTCTACTAAAAAATACAAAATTAGCCTGGCGTGGTGGTGCATGCCTCTAATCCCAGCTACTCGGGAGGCTGAGGCAGGAGAATCACTTGAACCTGGGAGGCGGAGGTTACACTGACCCGAGATCAAGCCATTGCACTCCAGCCTGGGCAACAAGAGTGAAACTCCGTCTCAAAAAAAAAAAAAAATTTAAAAAACTAGCCAGGCCTGGTGGTGTGCACCTGTAGCCCCAGCTACCTGGGAGGCTGAGGTGGGAGGATGCCTTAGCCTAGGAGTTTGAGGTTCCAGTGAGGTTCCGTCATGCCACTGAACCTGGGCAACAGAGCAAAGCCTTGCCTCAAAAAAAAAAAGAGCTTTTTAAAGCTATGCATCATTCCTCTTATAATTATCATTTTTACCCACACCCCTATTCTTGAAGGAGCAGGATGATGATGTTAAGAGCTGTGATTTATTGAGCACTCACTGGATGTTAAGTCCTGTGCTACCTCACTTAGTGCTCACCCTGCTGTATAGCAAACAGGGCCCAGGCAGGAAATGGAATCCAACCAAAGGGGACAAGAGGCTTTAATGGAAGGACGACAGGGGTGGGAGCAGGGTGAAGGAGATCAGCCTGGGTATTGGGACCAGCAATGATGACAAACCACTGCAATTTCTGGGCTGAAAGGGTAATGGGAAAATGCAGTGTTCCCGAGCTGCCACCATGGAGGAACATAGCCACAGTAAGACAAGGACCAAAACAGGGCCAGGAGTACCCTGACTTCTCTCTCGCCTCACCTCAGGTCAGGTGCATGGGTGCTGCTCAAGAGAAAGCCAGCTGGTAAGGGAGCCCGGGCCAAGAAGTCGGTATGGGAGGGGAAGGGGCGGGGCGAAGGAAGAATAACAAGCATAGGGAAGCAGGGTTATCCTGCTCCATGCCATTTCGCAGATAAGAAGACTGAGGCCCAGAGACATGAAGTAACCTGCCGGCTGCCACAGAGCTGGGAAGGTGACGCTAGAGGAGAGCCAGGCTCTGAGGCCTTCCGCCCAGCCTCCTAATACAGTCCCAGCCCCGAGGCGCGAGCAGAGCGCGGAGCAGGCCAGCACCCCATGCTCCCGGTCTCCCTGTTTCTCTTCCCTCCCCTCACTGCTCAGCTCTCCCACCCTCCCACCTTCTGTCTGCCTTAGCTGGGCCTCCCCTGGCCTCCTCTCAGGAAGGCTATGGCCTCTTTCCTCTGTGTGCTTCCCCACTTTGTCTCTCCCTTTTTTATCAGTTTTCTTGTCTCCCTCAGTCGCTGTCTTCATTTCCCTGTCTTTCCCTATAGCAGGGCTCATAAGGGTGCATCCTCCTAAGGCTCAGTTTCTTTGCCACTCCCGAGCTCCGCCCCCTCTGCCCGCCGTGGCCCCGCCCCTGCCGGGCCGCCCTCCCCTGCGCTGGGCAGCTGGCCGGGTGGCAGGCGGGGGCGGGGCCGGGGCTGGCGCAGCGCCGGCCTGAGTCACACGCATGAGGCAGCGTGAGTCAGGCGCGGAGGGAAGTCCCTGCGGAAGGGGCTTTCGGAGCCGCAGTCGAATCGCAGGGAAAGAGAAAGTGTTCGAAACGCTGTTTTGACACAGTGACCGTGTGTGAGCCCTAGCTGCACACACCCCCCACCCACGCCCTCCCCGCAGACAGAAGCACGCACACCCCCGGCCGGCTCCCGGTACGCGGCCGTTGCCCGCACTCCCGTGCTGGGCCTGCGCGTCCCTGTGGGAATGGGCGAGTGGGGTATCGAGGGTCCAGCAGCCTGGACTCGGCGCCTCCACAGGGCAGTCCCTTTCCAGCTTCCAAAAGCTAGCGTTGCTAACCTACGGCTAGACCCCAGACCCATTCCTCCCACGAGGTGTCAAGAAGGACCCTTGAGGGTCTTCCATGTCACCTCGTGGAGCCTCGTGGGGTACGGCAGAAGGAGGAGGGCAATTTGAGGTCCTGCAGCGCCCCCGGGGAACCAGAGATGAACTCCCTCCCGCCCCCAGCCTCTCCTCCTCATCCTCTAAGGTTGCGCTAGAATCAATCGATGCGATTCAATTACAGAAATATTTATTAAACACCGACTATATGCCAAGTTATAAAAACCTGGGACAAGACGGTAAACAAAGCAGGACAGTAAACAAAATATATTAACCCCTGCCTTCCAGGAGCTGGCATTCTGGTTAGGTGAGGGAGATGATAAACAAAAAATAAGCAAATGATCTAGGCTAGTGTTGCCCGATAGAAATAGAAGGGAAGCCACGAATGTAATGTTTAATTTTGTAGTAACCATATTAAGATGGTAAAAAGAAACACATGAAATTAACTTTAATTTTTTTTTTTGAGACCGAGTTTCGCTCTTGTTGCCCAGGCTGGAATGCAATGATGTCGACTCACCACAACCTCTGCCTCCCGAGTTCAAGCAATTCTCCTGCCTCAGCCTCCCAAGTAGCTGGGATTACAGGCATTCACCACCACACCCAGCTAATTTTGTATTTTTAGTAGAGACGGGATTTTTCCATGTTGGTCAGGCTGGTCTCGAACTCCCGACCTCAGGTGATCCGCCTGCCTCGGCCTCCCAAAGTGCTGGGATTACAGGCGTGAGCCACAGTGCCCGGCCAATTTTAATTTTTTTTTTTTTTTTTTTTGAGACAGAGTCTCACTCTGTTGCCCAGGCTGGAGGGCAGTGGGGTGATCTCGGCTCACTGCAACCTCCGCCTCCCTGGTTGTGCCACCATCCCCAGCTAATTTTTTTTGTATTTTTAGTAGA
>NW_016815774.1:1145855-1150066 GCF_001698545.2 Rhinopithecus bieti | reverse complement strand
TTAACTTTAATTTTTTTTTTTGAGACCGAGTTTCGCTCTTGTTGCCCAGGCTGGAATGCAATGATGTCGACTCACCACAACCTCTGCCTCCCGAGTTCAAGCAATTCTCCTGCCTCAGCCTCCCAAGTAGCTGGGATTACAGGCATTCACCACCACACCCAGCTAATTTTGTATTTTAGTAGAGACGGGATTTTCCATGTTGGTCAGGCTGGTCTCGAACTCCCGACCTCAGGTGATCCGCCTGCCTCGGCCTCCCAAAGTGCTGGGATTACAGGCGTGAGCCACAGTGCCCGGCCAATTTTAATTTTTTTTTTTTTTTTTTTTTTTAAGGAACTGAGTCTCCTTAAAGGAGGAGTTAAGTTAAGTTAAGGAGTTAAGTTAAGTCTCCTTAAAGGAGGAGTTAAGTTAAGGAACTGGGTCTCCACTTTGTGGTCCAGGCTGGAGTGCAGTGGTGCGATCATACCTCAATGCAGCCTCCAACTCCTGAAGCTCCTGCCTCAGCCTTCCAAAGCCCTGAGATTACAGCTGTGAGCCACTGGGCTTGGCCAAAATTAACTTTAATAATATATTATATTTAATTCAGTATATCCAAATGTTACCATTTCAACATGTAATAAATATACAAAAAACTATTTTTTTCTTTTTTCTTTTTTTCTTTTTTGTACTAAGCCTTGTAAATCCAGTGAGTACTTATGCTTCCAGCACATTTCAGCTCAGCCTGACCACATTCGCAAGCACTCAGTGACGACATGTGCCTAATGGCTATAGCAATGGGCAGCACAGTCTTGATGTTAGATGTGGGCTGCAGAATATGAGGAAAGTAGAGGCGGGCAAAGGGGCTGGGATAGGAAGCGCTAAGTGGGGGTGGTCTGCCCTGGGCAGCCCTGATGGGGTGGTGAGGACAGGAGTTGGGCCACAGGTAAGACCTGCAGATACCTGTGGAGGCCACTGGCCTTCGCAAGTCACCTGACCTTGCTGAATAAGGGCATTTTCCTCCAGTGTGGATTGGAGTTATGCATCTGAGGCTATAAGGTACTCATTAAATGTTAGCCTTATCTCACCTATCTGTCTGCAGCAGCAGGCAGGGCACAGGCCCCCAATCTCAGAGTCACATCCTCTCCACCCCCAACTCTTTTTTTGAGACGGAGTCTCCCTCTGTCACCCAGGCTGGAGTGCAGTGGCGTGATCTCCACTCACTGCAAGCTCTGCCTCCAAGATTCACGCCATTCTCCTGCCTCAGCCTCCTGTGTAGCTGGGACTACAGGCGCCCACCACCACACCCGACTAATTTTTGTATTTTTAGTAGAGATGGGGTTTTTTTTCTTCTTTTTTTTTGAGACGGAGTCTCGCTTTGTCACCCAGGCTGGAGTGCAGTGGTGAGATCTTGGCTCACTGCAAGCTCCGCCTCCCGGGTTCACGCCATTCTCCTGCCTCAGCCTCCAAGTAGCTGGGACTATAGGCGCACACCACCACGCCCGGCTAATTTTTTGTATTTTAGTAGAGACGGGGTTTCACCGTGTTAGCCAGGATGGTCTCGATCTCCTGACCTCGTGATCCACCCGCCTCAGGCTCCCAAAGTGCTGGGATTACAGGCGTGAGCCACCGCGTCTGGCCCACCCCCAACTCTTATGGCCACCAAAAGTGGCCTAGGCCCCACCCCACCCCCAGACCCTCCGTCTTTTATCCATTTCTACTCCTTGCTACAGCAAGATACTTAACCTTCTCAGGCTTCTGTTTCACTACGTAGTAGGTGCTTTAAGCTCTTCAAAGAAAAGCATTGTAGACTTCCAGAAGACCAAGCCACTCTCTTAAGATGGACTCAGGCCAATGCCGAGGTGGGTGGGGCCACCAGGTTCCAGGTGCCAACCCCACCACACTTCTTTGGGAACAGGGAGAAAGACTGGCCCTCTTTTCCGGAGGTTGCAGTGAGCCAAGATCGCGCCATTGAACTCCAGCCTGGGCAACGAGCGAAAATCCCTCTCAAAAAAACAAAGACGGGCCCTCTTTTCTGCCCACAACAGCCATCCTACCCTCAAAGCCCCTTCCAGCCAAGGGCAAAAATGATGTGAAAGGATGTATCTGAAATTCGGACAGATCACAGGGAGCAGGGATGGAGGAGAGGGCCCCAAGTCAAGAAGCTGCTTCGAAAGGAGCTGTTGATCACTGTTACACACTCCACCTCCACCTGGGCTGGTAGCAACAGGCCCACAAACACAAGAGAAGTACTGGGATCAACAACCAGCCCTTCCTGGGGGACCTGTGGGTCCAGGATTGAGACTGCAGCAAGGCTGGAGGTGGGAGATGAGAGCAGGCCCAGAAGTGCCCAGACAAGAGGCAACAGGACCGGCCTTGGGATGCAGACCCACCCTTGCCCCTCACCAAAAGCCAGGGAAGTCAGCAGGCCCCCTGTATGATGACACAGAAACCTGACTGTCAGCAGCTCCAACCTGACACTGACCATGGCGAGCTCCACTGCTTTTTTGGGGAGTCCCTGGCAGCTGCCAGCAGGGCAGGCCCTGGGGTTTCTCTGCTCGCTAGCTTACCAGTCTCCCCTATAGATTCCATCCCAGACTGCAAAGCATGCCCAGTTCCCAGTAGCTGTATTTCCCACCATCCAGCAGACCTCAGAGAGAAGGCAGGAGAAGGCAGAATCTGGGCTGGCCACCAGATTCACGCCGCTCACCTCCTAGGCCACTCAGGTATTTTAGAGACCCCCTAGTGGCTGGGTTCCTAGAAAATAAGAAAATAAAGAGGCGCCAACCCAATTTACAGCAAGGACTAACTATGTCTTAGAGGGCATATTGACCCCCAGGATTTATGGGTGGGGGAAAGACCTGAGGACTGGGTGAGCAGGGAGCAGGAGAGGAGATTGGCGTGGAAGCGGGAGCTGGCTGGGCTGCTCCCCGCCACCATCTCCTAGCCAGATTCCAGACCAGCAGGCTTGCCCAGCTCGGCCTGCCTCCCTCCTCCGCTCTCCCGCCAGTGGCTACCTCCCCTCCCCTACTCTGCTTTCCTCCCCTCCCCCAGCTACCCACTTCCTCTACCCCTCCCCCAGCCCCTTTCACTCTCATTCAACCATCCATTCACCAAACTTTTGCTGAGCGCCAAGGTCCCCTTAGGCCCTGGTGCGAAGCTTGTGGGTGTGGAGAAGAAGAAAACAAAGCCTTGGAGGCTTCCCACGAATCTCCAGCGTGGTGTTGGCCCCTTTCCCCCAGCCCACCTCCTCCCCAGCCCAGACCCCCCCGCCTCGACCTCCACCCTGCTCTCAGTTCCGTCGCCTGACTTTGGCCCACAGCTTGTGGGGCTGTACATCCCGCCCCAGGCGCCCCTGTGCTTCTGGTTTCAGGGAGGCAGCAAGCATACCCTCCTGCCCCTTCTAGGACGGAGACCCCATTACCACATTCAGCCTTGAAAAAGATTCGGGGTAAGGACGCAGGGTGGCCTGGAGTTCTGGTCTCACATGTCTCCCTAATTAGGGCAGTGTCCCCTAGCTGTGACACACCTTCGGTAAATGGTGCAGCCTGTAGAGGCAGAAGGAAATGACCCAAAACTCATGCAAACCCAGACTGCAGTGGGAGGGAGCCTGCCCACAGCTAATGATGGAGAACATCAGCCTTGAAGGCTCAGGGCAGCCAGCCTTGGGGTCACTGTTCCCCTTCCACAGCCCATGACACATTCCCACCTGGCTTAGAAAGCGGAAAAGAGACCAGGGTGTGGTGACTCACACCTGTAATCCTAGCAGTTTGGGAGGCTGAGGTGGGTGGATCACTTGAGGTCAGGAGTTCAAGACCAGCCTGGCCAACATGGTGAAACTCTATCTCTGCTAAAAATACAGAAAAATTAGCCAGGCGTGGTGGCGCAAACTTGTAAGCCCAGCTACTCAGGAGGCTGAGACATAAGAATTGCTTGAATCCCAGTCAGGCGCCATGGCTCATGCCTGTAATCCCAGCACTTTAGGAGGCCGAGGTGGGTGGATCACGAGGTCAGGAGTTCGAGACCAGCCTGGCCAATATGGTGAAACCCGTCTCTACTAAAAATACAAAATTAGCCGGGTGTGGTGGCATGTGCCTGTAGTCCCAGCTGCTCAGGAGGCTGAGGCAGGAGAATCGTTCAAACCCGGGAGGTGGAAGTTGCAGTGAGCCGAGATCGCACCGCTGCACTCCAGCCTAGGTGACAGAGCAAGACTCTGTCTCAAAAAAAAAAAAAAAAAA
>NW_016815774.1:1138528-1142100 GCF_001698545.2 Rhinopithecus bieti | reverse complement strand
CCCGGCCTTTATTTATGTTTTTGAGACGGAGTCTCACTCTGTTGCCCAGGCGGGAGTGCGGTGGCGCGATCTCAACTCACTGTAACCTCTGCCTCCAGGGTTCAAGCAATTCTCCTGCCTCAGCCTCTCAAGTAGCTGAGATCACAGGCATGGGAGACCATGCCTGGCTAAGTTTTTTGTATTTTTAGTAGAGATGGGGTTTCACCATGTTGTTGAGGCTCGTCTCAAACTCCTGACTTCAAATGATCCTCCCACCTCAGACTCCCAAACTGCTGGGATTACAGGCATGACCCACTGTGCCTGGCCCCAAATTTCTTTCTTTGATGGAACCCAATTCATATCCAAAACTTGCTTCAAAGGAACGTAGGGCATGGTGCATACCAAATGCCTGCCCACCACATCTCTCACAGCTCCAAGCCCATCCCCATGCCAAACACCCTACTGCTCCCACTTGCCTGCTTCCTAGGCCTCCTGGGATGCTCCACCCATGCCCTGGGCCCCTGCCCTGTGCTTCCTCAGGCCTGCATTACAGCATGTATCACATTGGTGGAACTGCTTGTGTGCTTGTCTATTCCCTCATGCACCCCACTCAATGCAAGCCCCTTGAGGACAGGAATGTAGCTACCCATTTTAAGGCCACATCCATGGTGGTGGTACCTGGAGTGATCCATCTGGCCAGGCTGGGAGGAAGCAGCAAGCCCACCCAGCCTGGGAATAGCAGCAGTAGAGGGGAAAGAGGCAAAATCCTTAGCTATTTAACTGCCCCAAGACTTGTTTGGTTATTTTTTTGAGAGGGAGTCTCACTCTGCTGCCCAGGCTGGAGTGCAGTGGCGCCATCTTGGCTCACAGCAAACTCTGCCTCCCAGGTTCAAGTGATCTTCCTGCCTCAGCCTCCTGAGTAGCTGGGATTACATGCATGTGTCACCACGCCCAGCTTATTTTTGTATTTTTAGTATAAATGGGGTTTCCCTATGTTGGCCAGGCTGATCTCAAACTCCTGACCTCAGGTGATCTGCTCACCTCGGTCTCCCAAAGTGCTGGGATTACAGGTGTGAGCCACCGCGCCTGGTCGAGACTTGGTTTTAATAACTGTGAAATGGGGCAATAGCATCACTCACCAGTAGGGACGTGGAGAGATCTGAGAAAACATATGCATTCAGTATATGCTCATAAACTCCACTCTCTCCTTAGATTTCTTCAGGGGTTGGAGAGGAGCTGGGCTTCCTTGGGGATTCAGCCCTGAAGAAGCTAAAAAGTCCATGGCATCTTGGGGCCATGCAAGGTGGGTCATTAGCTCACAGCAGGAAGGCGGAGAGGGCCCTGATTCCTGGGCCCTCCTTTTCACTTGAGAGTTTTTCCCTCGAAAGTTGGAAGCAGCAGAGGCCCTCCTCCCCTTCTAGGCCTGCCAGCCTTGCTGGCAGCAGAACTTGTGGTCAGCAGAGCCTGGAGGCCTGATCCTGCCAGATGACCAGATGCACTAGTAGCTGGGTGACTCTCGAGGAGAGTGGTCAAACATTGTGTACCAGGGTAGCCCCACCTCCTACCGGCCTGGGGCAGTCCTGGTTGATAGGTGCCAGGTCAGGTTTATGCCTGTTGTCTGGTCATAAGTATTAATAGTGCTGCTTTCACTCTGAAGTGCCCTGCTTGTCTGCTGAAGCTGAGCATACACATCCTGTGATCCAGTAATTCCTCTCCTAGGCACGTACCCAACAGAAATCTGCACATCTACTCACCAAGATATATTCTAGAACATTCATGGCAGCACTATTCACAATAGACCCCCGCCAGAAACTATCCAAATGTCCTTCAACAGAACGGATATAAAATTGTGGTATATTCATATCACATCACTAAGCAGCCCTGAGAATGAACATTCTGCAGCCACACACAGTAGCATGGATGAACCTCACAGACATAAGGGTGAACAAGGAAACTAATCCAGGAGAATACAAAATACAAGACTCCGTATCTCTATGTGTGCACAAACAGGTGAAATGAAACGCTGCTTAAGGTTGGGATGGTGGTTACATAGGGGTACTGGAGATGTTGTATTTATTGGTCTGCATGCTGGTGACACAAAGGTGTTCACTTTGTGAAAATGCATCAAGCCAAATAATAGAACTAAATGGAAACATCCACACTAGTTTTTTCACCTACTCAACTAGAAAATGAGCTTAAGAGTCAGCGTCCCAATATATGTAAAGTTGACTCGAACTCCCCATTCCCTGGACATTCCTGTTGGGTTCACTGAAGCTCATAGGTCGTCCTTGAGGAAACTGTATATAGGCTGACTCCAACAACCGAAAATGCTTCCTGTGGGGAAGACAGGTTCTGGTATGGACCACCCCTGAATCCCCCAGGCCTTGACCATGTCCTTGGCCTGGAATAGCTCCCTCTTCCTGCCTGCCCTGTCCCCAACTCCTCAGCCACCCAACTATCCAAGTCTCATGAAGGCCTGCTCAAACCCGCCTCCTCCAGGACTTCCCTGACCACCCTGGGCTCCCATCCTCTCCTCCTGTAGTTCCTTGTAAGTCTTTAAGCGCCTGACCCCTTGGTCCAAGTTTCAAGAGTGTGGGGGACTTTGTTCACTGATTGTACCCCAAGAATTTGGCCCAGTTCCTGCTACACAGTAGGTTCTCAATAACTACTGAATGAAATGTTTTCTAACATGGCATCTCCTGTACTGCTATTCAGTTTTCTCTAGTGCAGGCTTGATTCCGATTTCTCTAGACGCGAAATTCGCTGGGACAAGGACTAGATCCTACTCATCTTTTTATCCCTACCACTCGCTCCTCTGCTTAATACTTATTCAAAGCGGAAAGGAAAGGCAGTGAATTCAGGGCATTTACAATCCAGAAAGCGTGGAGGTGGGGGTCAGTGAGTAGAGTTATTTGGATTTCAAGGGTGTGGGTAATCCTGGAGGGGAATAAGCTACTATATTTATTTGCCTACGAACTTATTTATACCTGCCTCCTTCCAGAGAGAGTTTGAGGTGGCTTACAAAAATACACACAATACAAGGTAAAAAACAAGTCGCTGAGGAAATCAGGACGAGGGGAAAATAAGACTAGGAAAAACAAGATCGAGTCGCCTTGCTAGAAGTGGGCCAAAAAGTTGGCCAAGTTTTCCCACAGCCCACTCGAGGCGGAAGTCCCTCTCCCCTCCCCGTCCCAGGGGCGGCCGCGCGTCCCACACGGACGGGAGAGATGTACCCGAGAGAGGGGACCGACAGGACCCTCTCCGCACCTCCCCAGCCGCCAGGCCGCCAACCCGGGGCCCGGCCTAGCAGCCACCGCGGCCTTGGAGAGCGCGAAGTGGAGAGGCGCGCGGCTCTGGGGGACAGCCCGAGCCCAGACCTGGGTCCCAGGGTGCTGGCCGGGAGCCTGTGACCTGGGAAGGGTTGCTGGAGGCTGAGGGATCGCACCTCCACGCCACGCCGCAGAGGTTCCCGCGCTCGAAACCGAACGCCCTCCAGCCACCAGCACTCACGGCCTACTAAGCGTGGGATCGGGGCCCAAGGCACAAAGATGGAGGGAGCGGCGCGATCCACCGGCCCCACCCCCACCCACCCG
>NW_016815774.1:1112945-1136198 GCF_001698545.2 Rhinopithecus bieti | reverse complement strand
CGCGAGTTGTGCACCCGGCGGAGCCCGGAGGAGCCCGGCGCACCTCGCGCGGCGGCCGCTCCCGCCGGAGCCCGAGCCCGGGCCCGGGTGAGGGGCGAGGAGAGACACGGGCTGCGGCGCGGCGGGAGAGTGGGGGGTCGGGCGCCCCCCGCAGCCCAGGGAAGTTCTGGAAGTGAGGGGGATGGGGAGGAACCCCGAAATTCGGCCCTACGCCCTCTCGGCCTTTCTCTCGCGCCCCCTCCGCAGATGAGGCCGGAGCGCGGGCCTGGGTTTGGGGCTTCACCCCGACCCCACCTCTGGCCTGGCCTGCGCCTCTTCAGCCCCAGGGGCCGGGCCTGCCCTCCGCCCCCACAAACTGGTTTCGCTGCTTTGCTGGGCTCTGTTGGAACTAGTCCCTTTGACTCCCCGTTTCTATTTTATTTTCTTCTGGGGCTTTATTTTGCGGGGAGGGGACGGAGGGAGGGGGCTTTCTTCCTCTCCCCCGCTCCCGCGCGCGCCAGGTTTCCTGCCCCAAGGCGGGCTTGGGTGCCCCCTCTGGCAGGAAGTGGGGCCGGGTGCACCCGCGTGGCGGTGCATGCGGTCGGGGTGCGCTGCTTTCCCGCGCCTGCAGGAGCGGCCTGCGCCCCTCCCCCCGCGCGCCCTGGCCCCTGGTCCCGCCGGCCGGCCTGCAAAGGCCGGGCGCAGACACTTGCAGAGTCACCCTGGGGCCGGGTCTGGAGCCTGATGCCTCGGGGGCTTAGCCCTAGCCGCTAGGCGGGTAGGCAAAGTGTCGGGTTGAAAGGGTCTCCGGGAACCTACTTTTTCCTGCTCGCCAACTTGCTGTGTGACCTTCGGCAACTCATCAGACTTCTCTGGGCTACCATTTTACGGGGGACGGGGAAGAAAATAAGGGAACCCCCAAGATAATTTCCTAGGGCCTTTGCTGCAGAGTCCTTAAGTATTCCAGGAGCACAGCGTGTGGAGGAGACAGGCTTGAGGCCCAAGCGGGCTTATTACAAAGTGAGGGATTGGGGTTAGGCCCTAAATGTAGTTCCTACAAGACAGGCCTCTGATGTTCCGAAACAGGTGGAAGAGACGAGCGTTTCTTGGCCTCACTGGAAAGGGCCTCGGGCCTTCGTTTAGTTCGTGGGGGTTTGGCTGAGGGGGATTAAAGGGTCCCCAGCAGCAAGAGGTGGGGGAGGCACCAGATGGTATGAGAGCTTCCAGGGAGACCCGCCAAGATCTCTAGGCAGGCTGGGCCAGGCTCTCTGGGATTCCGGACTGGCTTCGCCCAACTGGAACCCCTCGATGAGGGGGCCTCAGGCAGACCTTATATGAGGTCAGCACTCGTTTAGTTGATTAATTTTGATGTTTAGTTTGAAGGGGGACCTGTGGTGTAATATAAGATTCTAATCATTGCCTGTAATTGCATAGTAGGCCAAGCCACTAATGATGGAGCAGGATAAATCACCAACCACCTTGTTTAAAAGGGTCTCCAAGTCTGAAACATTGTAAGATAGAATAATTAGCAAAGTCCCGCTGTCTGGAGGGTCTCTTGATGCTTGAGAATGGAGGTCGTGGGCCCACCAGAAATCACAAGTTTGCAAAAATGGTTTTTTCCTCTCATTGGGGTAAAACTTTTTTTTTTCTTTTAAATTAGACACGGGGGTCCCACTGTATTGTCCAGGCTGGTCTCGAACTCCTGACCTCAAGCAGTCCTCCTGCCTTGGCATCCCAAAGTGCTGGGATTACAGGCATGAGTCACCTCAGCTGGCCCACAAATCATTTTCAAATGGTCTAGTTCTTTGGTTAGAGTGAAGATTTCTTTCCATTATTTTAAGTTTTTCTAAACTATTACCTAGTTTGATCCTTGAAGTAGTCAGGAGTAGTTCAGGCAGGTACCTTATAATTACCTTCATCTTGCAGATTGAGAGGGTTTCAGAAGTGGAGCCGCTTGGGCCCACCCCTTACCGTAGGCAGGCAGGGATTGGTTACTGGAAAAATGTGTAGCCTAGGCCTCCGGCGTCTCATCCATCTGTAGCCTGCGGATGATAAGGACTAGGATGAAGATGTGGAGAATTGTCGTTTCTAAGCCTGTAGTACAGGGTGTTCAAAATACTGGTTGCAGGCCATCCTTCCAATGGGAAGTTTTAGGAAAACTAAAAATTGATTTGATGGGGTTAATTAAACCCCAACAGACCCTTAAGAAGAAGGAAGATGCTAGAAAATGATCAAGAAGCTTTTAGGATGAGCCCTGCCAGGGGGCCAGCTAGGGTCTGTTAGACGGTGCATTTCAGTTGGAGAATTCTCTGCCCATCTGACGAAGTCCCATCTGACTCCAGTTGGGCAGTTTCCCCTCCAGTTGGGGTAAGGGGAAAGAGGAGGATGGCCTTTGGCTTTGGGCTCCCTTTCCTCCCCCACCTCACCCACTGTAGCTTCAACCATCTCCTCCCTCCCTCAATTATACCAATCTTTGAATTCTCCAGGGATTTACCCTGGGTGAGAACAGAGAAGAGAGCTGGTGGGTGGGCACCCCCTAGCTATGCAATTGGCTCTTTTTGGTCCTAAGTCTTGGACCTTGCCAGATAGGCAATATTGTCAGTGAGGTGGGCAGGGGATCAATGTCCGTAGCTGCCAGATCACAAGGTCTCATTCTTTCCATTTTTTTCCTAGTCCCCACTGAACTGCGTAGACTGGGTTTTCTCTTAAAGACAAAGGGCAGCAGTTGGCTACAGAAGGAGGGGATGCTGGCAATACGTCAGACCCCACCTCCCCACACCTTTGTCCCAGGGCGGCCTCACCCATGTAGCTAGGTCTGGACTGGCTGTACCTCCTGGGACCCCCCCACCCTGCTCCATTGGGGCGGTGTTAAGGCAGGACAACAAAGAGCCCTTCTTAACAGGAGATAGATAAGGAGCTGATTAGGGCCAACGGCCCTTCCCCGCCCTTGGCAGCATCTGGGGGTGGACATACCCCTCCATCCTGGGCAGAGTAGGAGGCCTCGGGGCCCCTGGGAGCACAGTTTTCTGCAGTGTGCCTTGAAGGTATGGGTGATGAGGAGGTAGAAAGTGGCTGAAGTGAGATGTTTGTCTAAAAGCACTTTTCCGTTTCCCAGCATCCCAGCCATCACTCTTCCACCTGCTCCTTAGAGAAGGGAAGATGAGCGAATCGAGCTCGAAG
Organism: Rhinopithecus bieti; assembly: GCF_001698545.2. NCBI lineage: Eukaryota > Metazoa > Chordata > Mammalia > Primates > Cercopithecidae > Rhinopithecus > Rhinopithecus bieti. Next base: position 1,133,039 of record NW_016815774.1, on the reverse strand, counting down.
TCCAGCCAGCCCTTGGCCTCCAAGCAGGAAAAGGACGGCACTGAGAAGCGGGGCCGGGGCAGGCCGCGCAAGCAGCCTCCGGTGAGTCCCGGGACAGCGCTGGTAGGGAGTCAGGTGGGTGTCCAAACCTTTGCTTCACTCGGTTTACCCTTTGGGGCTAGGGAGGTACCTGGAGTTTCATTCAGCAGGGGAGACCATGCATGGAGAGTGCAGAATGATTCTGTGCAGTAAGCATGTGGGTGTGTCCTCCCACCTGTGTGTACTCCTGCCCCGCTTGCAACTCTGCTCAGATCTCTGGAGACCACCAGGAGAGAACGGGGGGCCGAGGAATTCAAGATGAATTCTGAAGCCAATGGCAGAAAGTCAAACCTAAAGCACCCCAGAGGTCACATACCCAGTGCTTACTTAAAACACTCACCTTTTTCTTAATTTCCAGTCCACTGTGGACCGGTGATTTTAAAATGTAGTAAAGATGAATGAACAGCCGGATGCGGTGAATGCGGTGGCTCACGCCTGTAATTCCAGCACTTTGGGAGGCAGAGGTGGGCGGATCACTAGGTAGATTGAGACCATCCTGGCTGACACAGTGAAACCCTGTCTCTACTAAAAATACAAAAAATTAGCCAGGCGTGGTGGCGGGCGCCTGTAGTCCCAGCTACTCTGGAGGCTGAGGCAGGAGAATGGCGTGAACCCGGGAGGCGGAGCTTGCAGTGAGCCGAGATTGTGCCACTGCACTCCAGCCTGGGCGACAGAACGAGACTCCGTCTCAAAAAAAAAAAAAAAATAAAAAAGATGAATGAACAAAATAAAACATACATAGAAGCTCAGGGTTTTTAATCAGATTCAGTGCTCGTAAAATGATTTTTGTCAATTTGCTGTAAAGTTTCTGAGTACTTATGGTTGATTCTTGTACTTCCTCATCCCAGGTGAGAAACAGGTACCTGCGTGGGCCTGCACCTGTTCATGCACAGGCCATGTTATGAGTAGTTCTGGAATGGGCATTGCCCCGGCACTGTGGATGGAAATTGAAGCCCAAGAAGTCAAAATGTTGGGGAGTTGGTGTCAGTGACCCTCAGAACCTTGGTGCTTCTCTCCCCACAAGGTCCTCATAGAAGGATGAAGCTGCCAGCCTGGCACTGTGGGGCACCCTAGGGAGCATGGCCACTTGGGCTTGGGGGGGGCCCATATTGGCCTCTTACAGAGGCAGCTGTCACCCAAGTGAGGGGTGGCTGTTGGTGAAGCCCAGTTACTTCCCTTCCCTGGGGAGGAGGTAAGAGGAGTTGAGGTTGACCTCTGCCCTTTAAACATGATGTAGGTTGTTCACCTGCAGGTTTTCCCTGTCCATAAGGTGGAGAGTGGTCTGTGCTGACCTGGGCCTTGGGAGACACGAGCTGTCATGAGTCTGCTGTGTTGGAATTCGGCAGCCACCTTTAGAACCTGGGGTGGGATCATTTGTCCTCTTAGCCTAGCTCCCTCAGTCTCCCCTCCTACCCCAGCTGTTAGCCATGGTCAGTGGGAGGTGTCAAGAGGGGTGCTGGATTACTGGACCCTGGTTATAGACAGGCCATGGGCAGCCCCCTAGGAAACAGTAGCTGGCGCGCCTTCACCACGCACCTTCTATGCATTATGCAGCAGCTTTTTATTATATTTAGGGCTTATTAAAATTTCAGTGGGAATGATGGCAGGGATCTCTGGGGTGGTCCGGCTGTAATTCCCCTTCTCTGGGGGCAGCCTGGATGGGCTCCAGGTTTGTAAGTGCAGGCAGGGAGTGTGTGTCCAGCATAGGTCATCTGAGAGGGTGGGCAGTGATCACGGCACAGTGCTAGATAACCATACATTACCCATTTAATCTCCATGACAACCCTGCGAGGGAAGTCTTTACCATTTATAGATGAGGAAACTGAGGCTCCAGCATTATGTATCCTGCCCAAGATCAGTGTCAGAACTGACACTTGGGCAGAGCCACCTAACAGTATCTTTCTGTCCCCAGAATGCTTTTCCTAGGGGTCTTCTGGGCTCTTGTCATTTTGTGTCTTAGAAATCCGCAGGGAGGCAAGGGGAGGGGTGGGAGGCACTCTGCAAAGATGCTCAAACTGGAGCTTTGGATCCTGAAGGGATTCCTAGGTCAAAGGTGGTTCTTGGTTCTTGCTGACTTAATCTTGTTGAGGAGGCGGAGGGCTGTGTCTTCTAAGGGGATGGAAACAGGTGGTGACTGTCCCTGACTATCCTCTCTGTCTTTACAGAAGGAGCCCAGCGAAGTGCCAACACCTAAGAGACCTCGGGGCCGACCAAAGGGAAGCAAAAACAAGGGTGCTGCCAAGACCCGGGTGAGACTTGAGATGGGACCAGCCCTGGGTGGATGACCAGCAGAGGATCCCCTTGTTGGCTCCATGGCCACGGCTGTGGGAAGGTCTGGGAAGGGGCTCAGTCATCCCAGTTGTGCACCCCCTTCCCTGGTACAGGGGCGGCAATGAGTCTTTGCTAATTGGGGAGAGTGGGGCAGTGACTAAGGTCTCACTTCTGTGGGGTTGGTCCTGCCCAGGACAATGTGGAGATGAGGTCAGAAGTCCCACGGCTTTCCTGATCTAGAGAAAGGCGGAGTGGGGAGAGTGGAGGGTCCCTGCCAGCCCCTGGGCTGAGAATGTTACCTTCTCCTCTTGGGGTCCCCTGGAGCCTGAAGTGGGGGTGGGGACAGGCAGCAAAGGCCAGATTCACAGTGGCATCAGCCTTTCAGAAAAGTTGTTTTGTTTTTTATTTTATTTTTTCTAAGACACGACTCATATCCTCTGAGTCATGGGTGGAGATGGGAGTAGGGGGCGTGTGTGTATGTTGAGGGGGCAAATGTGGCTGGCCAGTCATCGCCAGCTGGACTTGGGTGGGCCTGTTGGGTGAGAGTGTTGGGCTGCCCTGAACAGGCAGGTAGGTCTGCCCCTCCCTCACCACTGGGCATTGGGTGAGCACTATTGAGCATTTTGGACTTAGGAGATATTTTCTCTAACCCTCTAGAAAACCACCACAACTCCAGGAAGGAAACCAAGGGGCAGACCCAAAAAACTGGTAGGTGAAGAAGCAGACTGCTGCTTGCCTCGTGGGCTCTTTGAGTGAGGGTGTTAAGAGTACACAGTACCTAATGCTATGCACCCCCTATGGAAAGGCTGTCCCTGACCTGCTAGGACATCAGATTTTACAGAAGTCCAGAGCGGGGAAGGTGCCTGGCCTGGGCTGTGCCCATGAGAAGTGAGGGGTCCCAGGTACAAACCAGACCACATCCCCCTGCCCTGCCCTAGTTGTGTATGTGGGGGGGTCCCTCTCCTGCTCCTAGAATCCTCAGAACTTCTGGGGGAAATCTGGGAAGTCATCTAGCCTGTGTCCCCCTCAGTTAGAGATGAGGAAAGGAAGCCACAGGGGCAAGGTTTGTCCTTCCTATAATCCTCTGGAGAACAGAAACAGTGAAGGAGCTGGGCCCTGGGAGGGGTCGGTGCTGGAGTTCTGATGTGACCCACCACACCGCACTGAAGGGCACCATCCACTTCTGGGCCCTCAAACAGCTGGTGGAAAGGCTCGGTGGGCTGAGTCAGGAGGGTGCCTCTAGGGGCCACTGCAGTTAGGGTCACCCAGCCTTCCAGCTCCTGGCCCTCTTACCCCCAGCCTGCCCCTCAAATCCCTGAAGCTGTCATTCCTCGAGCTGAGCCACTGCTGGGGTGGAGGGGGGTAGGGGGTGCTGCTGGCCAGGCCCCAAGAGTGAGTAACAGGAAACAAGTTGTTTTGGAGTTTGTGCCTGGCACGGGGGCTGTAGCCCCGTGTGGTGTCCCGACATTCCCGCCCAGTGAGTGAGCCCCGGCGGCACACACTTCCCCTTCCTCCCCACCCCGGCCTGGGGTCAGCCCTCGGCCACTCCCGAGGGCCAGGGCACCACAGCACAGCATCTGCCCCTGGTTCCCCTGCACCCACCAGAGGGCTCGTGTACCTTCTAGCCACCCCTTCCCATTTCCTCCCCCAGCCACCTCTTCCCCACCTCTTCTCCCCTAGGGACCCAGTCACGTCCTGAAGCTCAGTGCTGCCCTGAGCTCTGCCCTCCTGTGCTCCATGGGCTTGGGGGCCAAGGGGGCTTGGCTTCTGGCTCTGGGTGACAGCAGCATGTGTGTGGGGTTTTTTCCTCCTTTTAAATTCTTTTTATGAATGAAGCCGGGCCGTGGAGGTTGCTGAGTCACCCACACACTCAGCCCTGACTCATCCCTCTTCAGGAGAGTCAGGGAGTGCAGGGAGCGGGTGGGGGCCAGCCTCTGGGGGTGGAAGAGGGGGGCCAGGCCAGAGCTCACACCAACAACTGCCCACTTCGCAGGAGAAGGAGGAAGAGGAGGGCATCTCGCAGGAATCCTCGGAGGAGGAGCAGTGACCCATGCGTGCCGCCTGCTCCTCACTGGGGGAGCAGCTTCCTTCTGGGACTGGACAGCTTTGCTCCGCTCCCACCGCCCCCACCCCTTCCCCAGGCCCACCATCACCACTGCCTCTGGCCGCCACCCCCATCTTCCACCTGTGCCCTCACCACCACACTACACAGCACACCAGCCGCTGCAGGGCTCCCATGGGCTGAGTGGGGAGCAGTTTTCCCCTGGCCTCAGTTCCCAGCTCCCCCCACCCATCCACGCATACACACATGCCCTCCTGGACAAGGCTAACATCCCACTTAGCCGCACCCTGCACCTGCTGCGTCCCCACTCCCTTGGTGGTGGGGACATTGCTCTCTGGGCTTTTGGTTTGGGGGCGCTCTCTCTGCTCCTTCACTGTTCCCTCTGGCTTCCTGTAGTGGGACCTGGGAGGGTTCCCCTGGCCTTAAAAGGGGCCCAAGCCCCATCTCATCCTGGCCCGCCCTACTCCACTGCCCTGGCAGCAGCAGGTGTGGCCAGTGGAGGAGGTGCTGGCCCCAGGATTCTCCCAGCCAAACTGTCTTTGTCACCACATGGGGCTCACACTTTTCATCCTTCCCCACCTTCCCTAGTCCCTGCACTAGGTTGGACGGCCCCCTTTGGCTCCAGGAAGGCAGGAGGGGTGTGTCCTTACTGCCCCCTTTGGCTCCAGGAAGGCAGGAGGGGTGTGTCCTTACTCCCTCTTCACTGTGGCCGCAGCCCCCTTGCCCTCCACCTGGGATCTGAGTACATGTTGTGGTGATGGAGATGCAGTCGCTTATTGTCCAGGTGAGGCCCACAGGTGAGCCCTGTGGCCGTCACCTGAGGTGGGCTGGGGCTGCTCCCCTAACCCTACTTTGCTTCCGCCACTCAGCCATTTCCCCATCCTCAGATGGGGCACCAATAACAAGGAGCTCACCCTGCCCTCTCCCAACCCCCCTCCTGCTCCTCCCTGCCCCCCAAGGTTCTGGTTCCATTTTTCCTCTGTTCACAAACTACCTCTGGACAGTTGTGTTGTTTTTTGTTCAATGTTCCATTCTTCGACATCCGTCATTGCTGCTGCTACCAGCGCCAAATGTTCATCCTCATTGCCTCCTGTTCTGCCCACGATCCCCTCCCCCGAGATACTCTTTGTGGGGAAGAGGGGCTGGGGCATGGCAGGCTGGGTGACCGACTACCCCAGTCCCAGGGAAGGTGGGGCCCTGCCCCTAGGATGCTGCAGCAGAGTGAGCAAGGGGGCCCGAATCGACCATAAAGGGTGTAGGGGCCGCCACCTCCCCCTGTTCTGTTGGGGAGGGGTAGCCGTGTTTGTCCCAGCCTGGGGCTCCCCCTCTGGTTTCCTATTTGCAGTTACTTGAATAAAAAAAAATATCCTTTTCTGGACTGGAGTCTCCTGTGGTGTGTGCCCCTAAAACCTGGGGCAGGTAGGGTAGGTGACACTTGTGTTCTGGCCCCCGTCCTTCAGGCTGTGGGAAGGGAGGGGAAATAGCACTGGAATCACCTCAGGAAGGTCATTTTAAGCCTCTTTTGATGAAATCAACAAAATCCCTAGCCACAAAACGTTTTATTTACAAAATATATACTGAATACTATACATCTGGCCCCATCACCATGGAAACAACTCCAAAGCCCTCCTGGGGATTTATGCCCAAGCCAAGCCCAGGAGGGCTAGAGAAAGCAAAGGTGTCTCCCAGCCGCCCCCATCCCAGAAGGAAAACCTCCCATGAGTGCCTGTGGGTGGGCAGTGAGCTTGACACCCACAAAGGGCAGAAGGCCTGGGGGTAGTGAGGTGATGGTGAGGGCGTGGGAAGCAGATGCTACTGAGGGTGGGTGGAGGGAGAAATGGAGACCCAGCACCCAGCAGGGGGAGCCAGGTGATGGCAGGGGAAGCAGGGTGACGGCAGGGCCCCAGGCAGTCCAGGACCGCAGGCTCTGAAGGGTGGGGTAAGGGGGTCAGGTCACGTCTTGACATCCAGCAGCGGCATCCGCTTGTGCTGGTAGCCACTCTGCCAGCCATGTACCACCTGTCGGGGAGGAGACCACACCACAAGGCTGGGCTGTGTTCCCTGGGAGTCTGTAGCACTCAGTTACAGCCCAAGTAAGCAGGACCAGGCTCTGGTTTCAGTGTGCACGAGTATGGCTGGGAACAGGGCTAACCCCCACCTTGCCTCATTCTACCCCTGGCGCCCAAGTGCTCACCTTGGGGTCTCCCATGTCAGAGAGAAGCTCCTGCTCAGCCTCATGCAGTTCCTCGGCTGGGTCATAGCTGTACATGGGGAGCAGGTGATGGCGCAGCCGGTCCACCCTGGGGAGCAGGGGAGGGGACTCAGCCTAGGAGGCCCCCCAACCCTCATCAAACACCTGGCTGCCCCATCTCACCTCCCTCTCCCAGGCAGGGGCACTTCCAGTGGGTGCCTTTTGGGACACACTATAGCTCCAAGAATACAACCCTGATTCTACAAAGGGGCTTTCCCCAGTGAGTAACCTCAGGCTGGGGCAAGGAAAACAAAATTCAGGCTTGTATCAGGATGGCTGAGGGACATCTTACAGAAATCTCAGAGCCTATGAGCAGGAATTTCAGAATGGGTGTGGGGATAGGGCAGGTGGGGAGACAGGGACACTCACCGCTTTTTCTTCTGTACATACATCACCTGCAACAGAGACACAGCACTGTGGGGGCTGCTGAGCCCAGGAAGGCCCACAAGCAGAGAGAGGCCCACCTCCACACCCTTCACTCCCTCAACAGGACAGTGGGGACTCTGTGCAGACTGGACCAGGCCCACCCAGCCCCTGCCTTAGCAAAGCTGTGGGTGTCTGTGTGCGTATATGAGGGCTCCTTACCACAGCCACCACCACCCCGACCAGGGTGATGAGGAAGAAGGGCCCCAACACATAGCCCACCATGGAGTCGCTGTTGGCCTGGGGGGCATTGGGCACAGTGGTGTTACTCATGACATCAGCAGCCGGAGGGCTGGGTGGTTGGTCAGCATGGGCAGTGGCACTTCGGGAGGGCGCCTCCACTGGGCTCCCTGGGGAGGAGGAAGGGAGGTTATCAGTTGCACCCAGGTGACATCCAGACTCGATCCCTCCCCCAGAGCTGGAGATCTATGAAAACTGGTCCCAGGTCAAATTCTGGGAGGAGGGATCCTCCAGGTAGATGTACTGGGTGTAACCCTCCAGTGAGTCTTGGCAAATCCTGTCAGGAAAGGGGATCAAGGGAAGGCCTGGATCCAGGGCTGAGTCCTGCCCAACTCCTATCCCTATATCAGGGCGGGGCCCAGCTGGAGACATTTACAAGTCTCAACTTCTGGGGAAAGAAGTGCAGGTTTCCAGTGCCTGCCCCAGCCCTTTTGGGGCATTGGGCTGCCAGTACCTGTCCAGTGGAGCAAAATGGATAAATGAGGTCTAAAGGAGGGACCTGCACTGCAGTCAGGGGTGAGGTGGGAGCATCTGAAGGAGCCCGCTTCCATCCTGGTCCAATCCCACTTCAAGCGATGGGCTCCATCCCTGAGTTCTATGCCCTTGTCCCTGGTGTCACCTCAGACATACAGCCCGAACACCCTCTGCCCCATCGGTTTCGTGTGCCAGGGTGGACACGAGTGGGTAAAGCTGGATTGTATCTTCAAGATGATGTCACCTTCCTCTTGTCTCCACCCAGGGCTCCGCCCAGGTCCCTCCCCTCCTGGCCTGGGCTGACAGGCAGAGGTGGAGAGGGTCAGTCCCCATCGACAGAAGCAAAGAAATCGTCCTGGGGCGGTTTGCACGCTGATGGCCCAAGGTCCGCGACCCAGGTTCGCTTGCGTCTCTATCAGAGGGCAAGGTATGAACGACCTACCCCCGTGTCCGTAGGGCACGGGGCATCGAGCTTGCCCTTACCCAGTCGTATGCTCATCGTCCCAGGCCAAGGGGGCATGCCAGGGTGGGGAGGGCGTCAGGCCGCTGCTAGGATGCGGGCCAGCAACAGCGGACAGGAGGTGGTTCCCACGGCGCTGGGAGGCTCAGGCCGGAGGTGGGGGGTGTTGGGGGACGCGGATGAGCCGCCCCGCGCCCGAACATCCTGGAAGCCCGGCACCCCGAGGCGTGGACCCGTGCCGGCGCTCTGCAGCCCAGCCGGCCTGGCCATGCCTTACCTCCCGCCGCTGCAGCCCCGACAGGAACGCCCTCGGTTGGCTCCCCGGCCCCGGAAAAGCCGTCAGGCGCGTGATCAAAGGACCCGGGGAAATGGGCCGGGCCTCAGCGCCCGGGCGCAGCCAATCCGGTAGCGGAAAGCGGGTGGCCTGGAGATTTCTGGAGCCGCCAATCCGGAGGCGGGGGTGGGCGGTGCGAAGGCGGGGACAGCGGGGCTTGCACGGTCCGCCCCGCGGCGGCAGGGGGCAGCCGAGGGCTACGCAGCGGGGGAGGAGAGGGCGGCTCCAGGCAGGATTGGGCAGGGCGGGGCGCGCGCAGTTTTCCAGAGGCCCCTGGCCCGCTCGCGTCAGGAGCTCGGATTCTGTGAGGTCCCTGGCGACCACCTCACTTACCCGTCTCGTTGCAGCCAGAGTAGGGTCGTGCCGCGCTCTAACGTTGAGCCCAGGCCCTTTGCGGCAGGACCCTGCTCCGGGCCCACTCGGCCTCCTTCTATGTTTGTTCCCTGGCCTTCGGGCTGTGCTCGACTGGTGGAGTGCGGCAGGACTGGGCTACCGGGGGCCCTGGCACGCCCACCCTCTCTGCGCCTTTTTTTTTTTTTTGAGATGGGAGTCTGGCTCTGTCGCCCAGGCTGGAGTGCAGTGGCACGATCTTGGTTCACTGTACCCTCCGTTTCCTGAGCTCAAGCGATTTTCCTGCCTCAGCTCTCCAGTAGCTGGGATTATAGGCGCGCACCACCACGCCCGGCTAATTTTTTTGTATTTTTAGTAGAGACAGAGTTTCACCGTGTTGGCCAGGCTGGTCTCGAACTGGTGACCTCAAGTGATCTGCCTGCCTCAACCTCCCAAAGTGCTGGGATTTCAGACTTGAGCAACCGTGCCCGGCCTATTGTGAGGATTAAATGATGACATGAGCAGGGAGTTTACCACATAATATCCCCTGAAATGTTAAGTTCCTCCTGTTCACCTGTTTTCGGTTTTAGGGAACACACGAAGCGGCGGGGTGAGGTTCCCCCGGGTCAAAGGCAACTTGCTAAGTCGGTAAATTTGGGTCAAAGCTTTTGTGGTCTTATCATTAAAATGGCACACATTTACTGGGAAAATCTGACTAAGGCCAGTGGAATTTACCAGTGTCAGTATTCTGGTTGCGATTATTACAGTTTTGTAAATCGTTATCATTCTGGGATTTTTTTTTTTTTTTTTTTTTTTTTTGAGACAGAGTTTCGCTCTGTCACCCAGGCTGGAGTGCAGTGGCGCGATCTCGGCTCACTGCAAGCTCCACCTCTTGGGTTCATGCCATTCTCCTGCCTCAGCCTCCGGAGTAGCTGGAACTAGGGGCGCCCGCCACCAGGCCCGGCTAATGTTTTTGCATTTTTAGTAGAGACGGGGTTTCACTGTGTTAGCCAGGATGGTCTCGATGTCCTGACCTCGTGATCTGCCCACCTTGGCCTCCCAAAGTGCTGGGATTACAGGCATTGGGGGAATTTAAGCAAAGTGTACACAATCTCTCTGTATTATTATTATTATTATTATTATTATTAGGAGATGGAGTCTTGCTCTGTCAACCAGGCTGGAGTGCAGTGGCACGATCCTGGCTCACTGCAATCTCCGCCTCCCAGGTTCAAGTGATACTCCCTGCCTCAGCCTCCCGAGTAGCTGGGACTACAGGCGCCTGCCACCATGCCCGGCTAATTTTTGTAATTTCAGTAGAGACGAGGTTTCACCATGTTGGCCAGGCTAGTTTCGAACTCCTGACCTCAGGTGATTTGCCCACCTCGGCCTCCCAAAGTGCTGCGATTACAGGTGTGAGCCACCACACCCGGCCTCTCTGTATGGTTTTTTTTTCTTTTTTTTCTTTTTTTGTTTTTTTGAGATGGAGCCTCACGCTGTCACCCAGGCTGAAGTGCAGTGGCGCGATCTCGGCTCACTGCAAGCTCCACCTCCCACGTTCACGCCATTCTGCCTCAGCCTCCTGAGTAGCTGGGACTACAGGCGCCCGCTGCCATGCCCGGCTAATGCCCGGCTAATGTTTTGTATTTTTAGTAGAGATGGGGTTTCACGGTGTTAGCCAGGATGGTCTCAATCTCCTGACCTCGTGATCCGCCCACCTTGGCCCCCCAAAGTGCTGGGATTACAGGCGTGAGCCACCGCGCCCGGCCCTCTCTGTATGATTTCTTACAGCTATATATGAATCTACAGTTATGTCAAACGTGTGTGTGTGTGTGTATACATATTATTTATATATATATATATATAGTTTTGTAGCAGACCCTCCTCTACCCCCCCAAAATCACACATGATTGGGAAAACTGACTGGCAGATTATGGAAATCACCCAAGAACATCAAGGTTCTGGCAGCTGAACCAGGCTAAAGCCCTCCTGGATCACCAGGTGGTAATGGGCAAAAGGCATGATCTAGGTCACCCTGTTCTTGCCAGAGGAACCCTTAGGGGCAGATGTGAGGTTCTGGGAGCCCAGGCCCTATTAGCTAGAGGCAGCCAGTGGTGCCAACATGGGTGAGTTGCTTCGTCTGGTCCAGCCACAGGTTTCCTCAGGCCCTTCCAGGGAAGGCTGGATGAGGGCAGGTCTGGTGCAGAGGTCAGAGGGTAGATGGAAACTTTGATCCCTTGTCTCCAGACCCCACCATCTGACTGTGGTGGGGAATCAAGGATGGAGGGAAAGGATTGAAAGAAATGCGTGAGTCTGGAAGCTCCAGCTGGATCTCCTACTGCTCTCAAGCTTTTGAGTCTGGAGAGTAGGGAGACCCCTCATCCTAGGCTTCTGTCAGACAGAGGAGCTGGGCCTGCCACGTCTTGCAAGCAAGTTGGGGGTAAGTGATGGGGTTTGAGAACTTAGGCCCTTGTGACTGCCCGCACATTCAACTTTTGTCCAGTTCCTCAGGCCTTCTAACCACAAATCTTGAGAGCCCTCTATGAGCAGGCCCAGTGGTCACATTGGTTAGAGGGGTATGTGGAGAAAGCCACTCTCAGGGCCAGAGACCCAGTAAAGATTTTACTTTCTTTTCCTTTTTTTCCCCTCTCCTGAGACGGAGTTTCGCTCTGTCATCCAGACTGGAGTGCAGTGGCACGATCTCAGCTCACTGCAACCTCTGCCTCCCGGGTTCAAGCGATTCTCCTGCCTCAGTCTCCTGAGTAGCTGGGACTACAGGTGTGCACCACCATGACTGGCTAATTTTTGTATTTTTAGTAGAGACGGGGTTTCAACATGTTGGCCAGGCTGGTCTCTGACTCCTGACCTCAGATGATTCACCTGCCTCAGCCTCCCAAAGTGCTGGGATTATAGGCGTGAGCCACCTGCCTGGGTTTTACTTTCTTTACTCCTAAGAGAGAACACCCTTGTGAGCTAGGCAGGGCAGGTGGAGCAACCGTGATTTGCAGATGAGTCAATTGATGCCCAAGCAATGTGATGACTTCTCAGGGCCCTTGGCCTGATCATTAACAGCAGAGTGGGATGAGATGACAGGTGGGCCTCTCTTCTTGGACAACTCTCTGCTGACAGCTGCCCCAGAGCTACATTTGAGGCCTGGTGTTTTCCTGTGTTCAAGCTTCATATCTGATGAGAGTACCTCCAAGTATAGCCAGGAAAACTGCCGCTCTGCCTTCCCTCTTCATGCAGCTGCCATTTCAGGAAGCGGGAGGCTAGGGTGGGGTTGAGACTACATTGTGCTTCGCTGCTCGAGTTTTGACTGCCTCCTTATCCATGCTGCTGTGGTTAGTGCCTGGACTTGTCTGCCCACTTCAGCTAATGCCTCACTCATCCTTGTGTCCTCCAGCTCTGGATGCACTGAACAAACCAAAAAAGCAAGACCTGAAAGGATTGAACTATTTTCAGTTAACTTTTAGAATGAAGCTCAAGAAGATTTATAGGAAGGCAAAATACCCAGTTTTATAATATCTGACATCCGTTAAAAAATGGACCCTGGTGGCCAGGTGTGGTGGCTCATGCCTGTAATCCTAGCACTTTGGGAGGTCGAGGTGGTGGATCACCTGATGTCAGGAGTTCGAGACCAGCCTGGCCAAAGAGGTGAAACCCCGTCTCTACTAAAAATACGAAAATTAGCCGGGCATGGTGGCGGGAGCCTGTAATTCCAGCTACTCAGGAGACTGAGGCAGGAGAATCACTTGAACCCAGGAGGCACAGGTTGCAGTGAACCAAGATCATGCCATTGCACTCCAGCCTGGGTGACAAGAGTGAAATTCTGTCCCAAAAATAAAAAAAAAAGACCCTGGCTGGGTGCAGTGGCTCACACTTGTAATCCCAGCACTTAAGACAAGGAATGTATGAAAAATATCCCAGTGATCTTCTAGAGATGAAAACTACAGTATCAGATTTTAAGAAAACCGTACGGGACAGGATTAATCACACTGGACAGAATTAATGGCAGGTAAGATATTACAGAAGAAAAGACAAGTGAACTTGAGGGCATAGCAATAGAAACTATCCAAAATGAAACCCAAAGATTAAAAAATAAAAAATATAAAAACAAAGAAAAATGAAAAAAGGATCAGTGAGTTGTGGGATAACCATAAATGGCCTAATATATGGATAATTAGAGGTCCAAAAGGAGAAGAAAAAAAGGACAGAAAAATATTTGAAGAAACCATGACCAAAAGCTTTCCAAACTTGAGCCAGGCGCAGTGGCTCACTCCTGTAATCCCAGCACTTTGGGAGGCCGAGGCAGGTGGATCACCTGAGGTCAGGAGTTCAAGACCAGCCTGACCAACATGAAGAAATCCCATCTCTACTAAAAAATACAAAAATTTGCCAGGCGTGGTGGTGCATGCCTGTAATCCCAGCTACTTGGGAGGCTGAGGCAGGAGGATCGCTTGAAGCTGGGAGGCAGAGGTTGCGGTAAGCTGAGATCATGCCATTGCACTGCAGCCTGGACAATAAGACCAAAACTCTGTCTCAAAAAACAAAACAACAACAACACAAAACTTTCCAAACTTAAAGATGACTATAAACCTACAGACCCAGGAAGCACGATAAACCCAGGCACAAGCAACATGAAGAAACTATGCCAAAGCACATCGTAATCAAATTGCTCAAAGCCAGTGGTAAAGATGTTACACACAGAGGAACAAAGTTAAGAATGACATAAGATTTCACTGGAAACAATCCAGGTGAGAAGATGGTGGAGCAACATCTTTTAACTACTTAAAGAAAAAACTCTCAGTCTAGAATATTGGGGAAAAAATCTGTCAAAAACAAGAAATAAAGATGTTTTCAGGCCGGGCGTGGTGGCTCACGCCTGTAATTCCAGCACTTTGGGAGGCCGAGGCGGGTGGATCACTTGAGCCCAGGAGTTTGAGACCAGCCTGGGCAGCATGGTGAAAGCCTGTCTCTACTAAAAATACAAACATTAGCCAGTCTCATAACCCGGTCTCAAAATAAATAAATAGATAAAAATTGAGCCATAAAATTAAAAAATTTTTGAAAACCATGTTTTCAGATATACAAAACTGAAAGGAATCATCACCAGTAGACCTGCACTGTAAGAACTGTTAAAGGAGATTCTTCAGGCAAAAAGGTAATTGTACCAAATAAAAATATGATCCAACAAGAGGAAGAAAGAAAGAGCGTCCAAATCGGTAAAGAGGAAGTCATACTGTCACTCTTTGCCAATGATATGATCTTTGACAAAGCAAACAAGAACATAAAGTTGGGAAAGGACACCCTGTTCATCAAATGGAGCTGGGATAATTGGCTAGCCACATGTAGGAGAATGAAACTGGATCCTCATCTTTCACCTTTTACAAAAACCAACTCAAGATGGATCAAAGATGTAAATCTAAGACCTAAGACCATAAAAATTCTAGAAGATTACATCAGAAAACCCCTTCTAGACATTGGCTTAGGCAAAGACTTCATGACCAAGAACCCAAAAGCAGATGCAACAAAAGCAAAGAGAAATAGATGGGATTAATTAAACTAAAAAGCTTCTGCACAGCAAAAGAAATAATCAGCAAACAGACAACCCACAGAATGGGAGAAAATCTTCACAATCTATACATCTAACGAAGGACTAATATCCAGATTCTACAAGGAACTCAAACAAATCAGCAAGAAAAAAGTGGGCTAAGGACATGAATAGACAATTCTCAAAAAAAAAAAAAAACAGATATACAAGTGACCAACAAACATGAAAAAATGCTCAACATCACTAATGATCAGGGAAATGCAAATCAAAACCACAATGTGATACCACCTTACTCCTGCAAGAATGGCCATAATCAAAAAATCAAAAAACAGGCCGGGCATGGTGGCTCACACCTGTAATCCCAGCACTTTGGGAGGCCTAGGCAGGCAGATCATGAGAACAGGAGATTGAGACCACCCTGGCTAACACAATGAAACCCCATCTCTACTAAAAATACAAAAAATTAACCAAGTGTGGTGGTATGCCCCTTAATGTCAGCTACTTGGGAGACTGAGGCAGGAGAATCACTTGAACCTGGGAGGTGGAGCTTGCAGTGAGCTGAGATCGTGCCACTGCACTCCAGCCTGGGCGACAGAGCCAGACTGACTCCGCCTCAAAAAAAAAAAGAAACAAAAAACAATAGATATTGGCATGTATGTGGTGAAAACGGAACACTTTTACACTGCTCGTGGGAATGTAAACTAGTACAACCACTATGGAAAACAGTGTGGAGATTCCTTAAAGAACTAAAAGTAGATCTACCATTTGATCCAGCAATCCCACTACTGGGTATCTACCCAGAGTAAAATAAGTCATTATATGAAAAAAGACACTTGCAGCTGGACTCAGTGGCTCAGCACTTTGTAGTCCCAGCACTTTGGGAGGCCGAGGTGGACGGATCACCTGAGGTCAGGAGTTTGAGACCAGCCTGGCCAACATGGTGAAACCCCGTCTCTACTAAAACTACAAAAATTAGCTGGGCATGGTGGCACACACCTGTAGTCCCAGCTACTTCGGAGGCTGAGGCATGAGAATCTCTTGAACCCAAGAGGTGGAGGTTGCAATGAACCGAGATCACGCCAGTGCACTCCACTCCAGCCTGGGCAAAAGAATGAGACACAGCGAGACCTTGTCTCAAAAAAAAAAAAAAAAAAAAAGAGAGAGAGAAAGAAAGAAGACACTTGCACACACATGTTTATAGCAGCACAATTTGGAATTGCCAAAATATGGAACCAGCCCAAATGCCCATCAATCAACGAGTGGATAAAGAAAATGTGATATATATATACACACCATGGAATACTACTCAGCCATAAAAAGGAATGAAATAATGGGATGTGCAGCAACCTGGATGGAGTTGGAGACCATTATTCTAAGTGAAGTAACTCAGAAATGGAACACCAGACACCTATGTTCTCACTTGTAAGTAGGAGCTAAGCCATGAGGATGCAAAGGCATAAGAATGATACAGTGGACTTTGAGGACTTGGGGGAAAGGGTGGGAGGGGGTGAGGGATATAAGACTACACACCGGGTACAGTGTACACGACTCAGGTGATGGGTGCACCAAATTCTCAGAAATCACTGCTAAAGAACTTACCAAACACCACCTGTTCCCCAAAAACCTACTTAAAAAAAACAAAAAAATATGGACTTACCTAAAGGAATGAAGAGTACTGAAAATGGTAGTTATGTGAGTAAATATATATGTAAATATATTTATATGTGTCAGTGTGTATATATGTACATACACACATGCTCATATATTCCACACACATATACACATATATTCCCCCCCACACACACACCACCATTTTTGTTTGTTTGCTTTTATTTACTTATTTTTGAGACAGAGTTTCACTCTTGTTGCCCAGGCTGGAGTGCAATGGTGCCATCTCGGCTCACTGCAACCTCTGCCTCCCTGGTTCAAGTGATTCTCCTGCTTCAGCCTCCTGAGTAATTAGGATTACAGGCACCTGCCACCACGCCCAGCTAATTTTTGTATTTTTCATGGAGACAGGGTTTCACCATGTTGGCCAGGCTAGTCTAAAACTCCTGACCTCAGGTGACCCGCCCGCTTCAGCCTCCCAAAGTGCTGGGATTACAGGCGTGAGCCACTGCGCCCGGCCTGTTTGTTTTTAGAGACCAGTTCTCCCTATGTTGCCTAGACTGGTCTAGAACTCCTTGGTTCAAGCAATCTTCATGTCTCAGCCTCCCAAGTAGCTGGGATTACAGACGCATGCCACCATGCCCAACTTGCCCCGTCTTGTTAGTTAAATATTTTTAAAGAGGTAATTGAGGCCAGGCACGGTGGCTCACACCTGTAATCCCAACACTTTGGGAGGCCAAGGTGCACAGATCACCTGAGGTCAGGAGTTTGAGACCAGCCTGGCTAACATGGCAAAACCCCGTCTTTACTAAAAACAGCCAGGTGTGGTGGCGCACACCTGTAGTCCCAGCTACTCAGGGAGACTGAGGCAGGGGAACCGCTTGAACCTGGGAGACGAAGGTTAAAGTGAGCCAAGATCGTACCCCTGCACTCCACCCTGGGAGACAGAGCAAGACTCTATCTCAAAAAAAAGAAAAAAAAAGTAATAGATTGTAACAAAAAACCCAATATTCTGTTGTGGGACTTTTGCACATGGAACATTTGTCAAGACAGACCATATTCTGAGCCACAAAACAAGTCTTGGCCGGGCATAGTGGCTCATGCCTGTAATCCCAGCACTTTGGGAGGCCAAGGCGGGTGAATCACCTGAGGTCAGGAGTTCCAGACCAGCCTGGCCAACATGGTAAAACCTTGTCTCTACTAAAAATGCAAAAATTAGCCAGGTGTAGTGGCACATGCATGTGATTCCAGCTACTTGGGAGCTGAGGCAGGAGAATCACTTGAACCCTGGAGGCGGAGGTTGCAGTGAGCCGAAATCACACCACTGAACTCCAGCCTGGGTGACAAGAGTGAAACTCCATCTCAGAAAAAACAAAACAAAACAAAAAAGTCTCAATAAATATAAAGGATGCAATTTATGTATTACTTTAATAGCATAAAGGTTGGGAAAGAAATGGGAATATACTACTATATTCATATATATATGAGGTTGTATAACATCACTTAATGAGAGACTGTGGTGAATTGATGATGTATATAGTATGAACCCTAAAGTAACTAACAAAGTAACAAAGAGTTATAGATACCAACAAAGAAAATAAAGTGGAAATATAAAATAAGAAATCTTAAAAAAAAAAAAAAAAGGCAGAAAAAGAGGAACGGGGGGTGGGGGGGTGGCTCACACCTGTAATCCCAGCACTTTGGGAGGCTGAGGCGGGCAGATCATGAGGTCAGGAGATTGAGACCATCCTGGCTAACACGGTGAAACCCTGTCTCTACTAAAAAATATAACAAAAATTAGCTGGGCGTGGTGGTGTGCACCTGTAGTACCATCTACTCAGGAGGCTGAGGCAGGAGAATGGTGTGAACCTGGGAGGCGGAGCTCATAGTGAGCCGAGATCGCGCACTGCACTCCAGCCTGGGTGAGACTCCGTCTCAAAGAAAAAAAAAAAAAAGAAAAGAAAACGAGGAACAGGGGAACCAAGAACAGGTAAGACAACTATAAAACAAATAGCAAAGGCCGGGCACGGTGGCTCACGCTGTAATCCCAGCACTTTGGGAGGCCGAGGCGGGTGGATCACCTGAGGTCAACAGTTTGAGACCAGCCTGGCCAACATGGAGAAACCCCATCTCTACTAAAAATACAAACATTAGCCAGGCATGGTGGCGGGTGCCTGTAATCCCAGCTACTCGGGAGGCTGAGGCAAGAGAATCACTTGAACGCGGGAGGTGGAGGTTGCAGTGAGCCGATATCATGCCACTGCCCTTCAGCTTTGGCAACAGAGCAAGACTCCATCTCAAAAAAAAAAAAAAAAAAAAAAAAAAAAAAAGCGGGGAAAAAAAAAAAAAAAAAAAAAAAGCTGGATGATAAAATGAAACATAACTATATCAACCATTACATTAAAAGTAAATGGGGGCCAGGTGCGGTGGCTCACGCCTGTAAACCCAGCACTTTGGGAGGCTTAGGCAGGCGGATCATGAGGTCAGGAGATCGAGACCATCCTGACTAACACAGTGAAACCCCGTCTCTACTAAAAATACAAAAAAAATTAACCACGTGTGGTGGTAGGCACCTGTAGTCTCAGCTATTCAGGAGGCTGAGGCAGGAGAATGGTATGAACCCGGGAGGCGGAGCTTGCAGTGAGCCGAAATTGCGCCACTGCACTCCAGCCTGGGCCACAGTGAGACTCAAAAAAAAAAAAACAAAAAAAAAAAAACAAAAAAGTAAATGGGAGCCGGATGTGGTGGCTCACGCCTGTAATCCCAGCACTTTGGGAGGCCGAGGCGGGTGGATCACGAGGTCAGGAGTTCAAGACCAGCCTGGCCAACACAGTGAAACCCTATCTCTACTAAAAATACAAAAATTAGCTGGGCGTGGTGGCACACACCTGTAATACCAGCTACTCAAGAGGCTGAGGCAGGAGTATCTGCAGGAGGCAGAGGTTGCAGTGAGCCAAGATCACGCCACTGCACTCCAGCCTGGATGACAGAGTTAAACTCCATCTCAAAAACAAACAAACAAAAAAAGTAAATGGGAGGCCAGGCGTGGTGGCACTTGCCTATAATTCAAGAACTTGGAGTGGCTGAAGTGGGAGATTTGCTTGAGCCCAGGAGCTCAAGACCTGCCTGGGCAACATAGGAAGACCCTGTCTCTACCAAAAAAAAAAAAAAAGGCCAGTGTGTAGCACATGCCTGTAATCCTAGCTACCTGGAGGCTAAGGTGGGAGGATCACTTAAGGCCAGGTGGTTGAAGCTGCAGTGAGCTGTGATCGCACGACAGAACTGCAGCCTGGAAAGCAGAGTGAGACCCTGTCTCAATAAAAATAAAAAATAAAAAAAAATAATAAAGTAAATGGTTTAAACAACCTATTTAAATATCAGAGATTTTTAGGCTGGATAAAAAAGCAAGCTTCAATACATGCTGCCCACAAGAATGCATTTTGAATGTAAAGATTCAAATATGCTAAAAGTTAAAGGGTGGAAAGATGCTGACACTATGTTTACATTAATCAAAAGAAAGCTGGAAGGGCTATGATAATATCAAGCAAAGTTAATTTCAGAGCAGAGTATATTACCAGAGATAAAGAAGGTGATTTCATAATAACAAAAACGTTAATCAAGGACATAACAATCCTAAATGTCCATGTGCCCAATAAGAGAGCTTCTAAATATATGAAACAGCTCACGCCTGTAATCCCAGCACTTTGGGAGGCCGAGGTGGGCAGACCACCTGAGGTTGGGAGACGGAGACCAGCCTGACCAACATGGAGAAACCCTGTCTCTACTAAAAATACAAAAATTGGCCTGGCGTGGTGGCACATGCCTGTACTCCCAGCTACTCGGGAGGCTGAGGCAAGAGAATTGCTTGAACCTGGGAGGCAGAAGTGGCGGTGAGCCAAGATTGCGCCATTGCACTCCAGCCTGGGCAACAAGAGCGTAACTCTAAAAAAAAAAATTATATATATATATATGTGTGTGTGTGTGTGTGTGTATATATATATATATATATATCTAT
>NW_016815774.1:1082812-1112777 GCF_001698545.2 Rhinopithecus bieti | reverse complement strand
TATATATATATATATATATATATACATATGCCACGAAAACTGATAGAACTGCAAGAAATGACCAGGTGTGGTGGCACACCTGTAGTCTCTGCTACTTGGAGGCTGAGGCATGAGGATTGCTTGAGCCCAGGAGTTGAAGATTGCAGGACACTATGATAGTGTCTGCGAATACCCACTACACTCCAGCCTGAGCAACACAGCAAGACCATGTCTCTAAATAAATTAATTAAATATTTTTTAAAAAGAAGTACTGCAAGGAAAAAAAAGATCACAATTATAGTCAGAGATTTAAATACTCCTCTCAGTAATTGATAAAACAGGTAGAGAGTATAATCAGCCAGGACATGCAGACTTGAACAACACTGTCAATCAATCAACTTGACCTGATTGACATTTATAAAACACTCCACCTAATAATAGGTGCACAGAGAACATTTATCAAGATAGATAATATATTGGTCCATAAAACAAGTCTCCAAAGATTAAAAAATATTCAAGTAATACAAAGTATGGAGTGGGTGTGGTTGCTCACACCTGTAATCCCAGCACTTTGGGAGGCTGAGGTGGGTGAATCCTGAGGTCAGGAGTTTGAGACCAGCCTGACCAACATGGTGAAACCCTGTCTCTATTAAAATACAAAAAGTAGCTGGGCACGTTGGTGTGTGCCTGTAATCTCAGCTACTCAGGAGGCTGAGGCAGGAGAATCTCTTAAACCCAAGAGGCAGAGGTTGCAGTGGGTCAAGACAGTGTCATTGCACTCTAGCTTGGGCAACAAGAGCTCAACTCCATCTCAAAAAAACAAACAACAAAAAAACACAAAGTATGTTATCTGATCACAATGAAATTACATTAGGAATGAATAACATAAAGATTCTTGGAGCCGGGCGCGGTGGCTCACGCCTGTAATCCCAGCACTTTGGGAGGCCAAGGCAGGCGGATCCGAGATCAGGAGATTGAGACCATCCTGGCTAACACAGTGAAACCCCGTCTCTACTGAAAATACAACAAAAAAATTAGCCGGGCGAGGTGGCGGGTGCGTGTAGTCTCAGCTACTTGGGAGGCTGAGGCAGGAGAATGGCGGGAACCCGGGAGGCGGGGCTTGCAGTGAGCCGAGATGGTGCCACGGTGCTCCAGCCTGGGCAACAGAGTGAGCCTCCGTTTCAAAAAAAAAAAAAAAAAAAGAAAAAGAAGAAGATTCTTGGAAGATCCCCAAATACTTGGAAACTGAATTAACACACCTCTGGATCACAGAATAATTAGAATTTATTTTGAACTGAATCCAAATGAAAACAACATATCGCAATTTGTGATATTGCATGATATTGCATGAAGAGACTTATAGCACTAAATGCCTCTATTACAGAAAAAAGAAAGGTCTCATGTCAATGACTTTAGCTACCACCTAAAAACAAAGTAAGCAGAGGAAAAGAAATACCAAAAAAAACCTGCAGAAATAAAAAAAAAATTAGAAAATAAAAAAATACAGAAAATCAATGAAATCAAAAGCTGCTTCTTGAGATCAACAACATGTATAAACCTCTAGCCAGATTGATGAGGAAAAAAGACACAAATCATTAATATCAAAAATGAGGGCCGGGCGTGGTGGCTCACACCTCTAATCCCAGCACTTTGGGAGGCAATGTGGGTGAATCACCTGAGGTCAAGAGACCGAGACCAGCCTGGCCAACATGGCGAAACCCCGTCGCTACTAAAAAAATACAAAAATTAGCCATGAGTGGTGGCACACACCTGTAGTCCCAGCTAATCAGGAGGCTGAGATGGGAGAATTGCTTGAACCTGGGAGGCGGAGGTTGCAGTGAGCTGAGATTGCGCCATTGCACTCCAGCCTGGCTGACAGAGTGTCTCAAAAAAAAAAAAAAAAAAAAAAAAAAAAAAAAGAGAGAGAGATAGGTAACTTTACTACAGACTTCACAGATAATAATAAAAGAATAATTAGGGAATATTAGGAACAACTTTATGCCAATACATTTGGCAATTTAGGCTAAGTGGAGAATACATGGAAAGACACCAATTGCTAAAGTGTACTTAAAAAGAAGTAGTTTCGGGCTGGGCGCGGTGGCTCAAGCCTGTAATCCCAGCACTTTGGGAGGCCGAGACGGGCGGATCACAAGGTCAGGAGATCGAGACCATCCTGGCTAACATGGTGAAACCCCGTCTCTACTAAAAAATATATAAAAAAAAAAAACTAGCCGGGCGAGGTGGCGGACACCTGTAGTCCCAGCTACTCGGGAGGCTGAGGCAGGAGAATGGCGGGAACCCGGGAGGCGGAGCTTGCAGTGAGCTGAGATCTGGCCACTGCACTCCAGCCTGGGTGACAGAGCGAGACTCCGTCTCAAAAAAAAAAAAAAAGAAGTAGTTTCAAGTCCAGCCTGGGCAATATAGCAAGACCTCATGTCTAAAAAATAAAAGAAGAAAAATACAGATAAACTTAGAATAATCATAATCAGTTTGAACTGATACCACCTCAGCTTTAATAATGTACATTAACAGCCAGGCACAGTGGCTCATGCCTGTAATCCCAGCCCTTTGGGAGGCCGAGGCAGGCGGATCACCAGAGGTCGGGAATTCGAGACCAGTCTGACCAATATGGAGAAACCCCATCTCTACTAAAAATACAAAATTAGCCGGGCGTGGTGGCATATATGCCTGTACTCCCAGTTACTCGGGGGGCTGAGGCAAGAGAATCGCTTTAACCCAGGAGACAACGGTTGCGATGAGCCGAGATCGCACCATTGCACTCCAGCCTGGACAACAAGATTAAAACTCCGTCTCAAAGTAAATAAATACATAAATAATGTACATTAACAGCTCCTATTCAATTCTGCCCCTCCCTTTATGCTGTTATTGTTACAGATTTATCTTCAGGCTGGGCACAGTGGCATACACCTGTAATCCCAGCTACTTGGGAAGCTGAGGCAGGAGAATCGCTTGAGTCTGGGAGGCGGAGGTTGCCATGAGCTGAGATCGTGCCACTGCACTCCAGTCTGGGTGAGAGATTGAGACCCTGTCTCAAAAAAAGAAAACAAACAAACAAACAAACAAAAAATTTATCTTCATATATTGTGAACATATTAACACAGATTTATAATAATTGTTGGGCTGGGCGCAGTGGCTCACGCGGGTAATCCCAGCACTTTGGGAGGCCAACATGGGCGTAAGTATAATAATATACATGTTGAACAACAGAATCCCGTAATATATGAAGCAAATACTGACAGAGTTGAGGGGAGAAATAGAGTTTTCAAAAAAGAATTAAAGATACTTAATTTTTAAGAGAATATGGCACAACTGAAATTCTCATGCATCACTGGTAGTAGTATGGCATGGTATAACCACTTTGGAAAACTGTTTAGAATTTTCTTATACATTTAAATATAAACTTACCTAATGACACAACAAGTGCACTCTCAGAAAAAAATGAAAATATATGTCTTCACAAATGTGTACAAGAATATTTATAGCAGATTATTATTTTTTGAGACAGGGTCTCACTCTGTCACTCAGGCTGGAATGCAGTGGTGCTGTCTTGGCTCATTGCAGCCTTCGCCACCTCGGCTCAAGTGATCCTCCTATCTTCGCTTCCTGAGTAGCTGGGATTACAGGTGTGTGCCACCATGCTTGGCTAATTAAAAAAATTTTTTTTGGCCGGGCTCAGTGGCTCATGCCTGTAATCCTAGCACTTTGGGAGGCCGAGGAGGGAGGATCACGAGGTCAGGAGATCAAGACCATCCTGGCTAACACGGTGAAACCCCATCTCTACTAAAAATACAAAAATTAGCCTGGTGTGGTGGTGGGTGCCTCTAGTCCCAGCTACTCGGGAGGCTGAGGCAGGAGAATGGCGTGAACCTGGGAGGCGGAGCTTGCAGCTTGCAGTGAGCTGAGATCGTGCCACTGCACTCCAGCCTGGGCGACAGAGCAAGACTCCGTCTCAAAAAAAAAAAAAATTCTGTAGAGGTGAGGTCTCACTGTATTGCTTAAGCCGGTCTAGAACTCTTGGATTCAAGTGATTCTCCCACCTTGGACTCCCAAAGTGCTAGGATTACAGGCATGCACCACGGTGCCTGGCCTGTGCAGCATTATTTTATTTAGTTGCTATTTAAATTTTTTAATTTTTTGACAAATTATAATTTTACATCTTTAAGGAGTACACAGTGATATTATGATATATGTATATAGTGTGGAATTATTGAATCAAGCTAATTAACATATCCATCTCCTTAAATACTTATCATTTATTCCTTCTGTCTAACTGCAACTTTATACCATTTGACCAACATCTCTCCATTCCCCCTACCCCTAGCCTCTGGTAACCGCCAACATACTCTTTGCTTCTTTTTTTTTTTTTTGAGACAGAGTCTCGCTCTGTTGTCCAGGCTGGAGTGCAGTGGCGTGATCTTGGCTCATCACAAGCTCCCCTTCCTGGGTTCACACCATTCTCCTGCCTCAGCCTCCCAAGTAGCTGGGATTACAGGCACCCGCCACCACACCAGGCTAACTTTTTATATTTTTTAGTAGAGACGGGGTTTCACCATGTTAGCCAGGATGGTCTCGATCTCCTGACCTCGTGATCCACCCACCTTGGCCTCCCAAAGTGCTGGGATTACAGGCGTCAGCCACCGTGCCTGGCCAATATACTCTTTGCTTCTATGAGTTTGATTGTTTTATTTTCCACATATAAGTAGGAACATGAGGTATTTGTTTAGAAATAGACAGTTCTATAGTAGTTGGAGACTTCAATCCCCTACTCTCAATAATGGGTGGAATACATTCCTACAGAGATGATCAATAAGGAAACAGAGGACTTGAAAACCAGTATAAACTAGGCCAGGCACAGTGGCTCACACCTGTAATCCTAGTACTTTGGGAGGCAGAGGTGGGTGATCACTTGAGGTTGGGAGTTCAAGACCAGCTGGACCAACATGGAGAAACCCCATCTCTAAATACAAAATTAGCCGGGCATGGTGGCACATGCCTGTAATCCCAGCTACTCGGGAGGCTGAGGCAGGAGAATCGCTTGAACCTGGGAGGTGGAGATGGCAGTGAGCCGAGATCGCTCCAGCCTGGGCAACAAGAGTGAAACTCTGTCTCAAAAAAAAAAAAAAAAAAAGAAAAGAAAAGAAAAGAAAACCAGTATAAACCAACTAGACCTAACAGACATACACCGAGCCCTCCACCAGCAACAGCAGACTATACAGTATCCTCAAGTGCACATGGAACATGCTCCCAGATAGATGATATGTTAGGCCACAAAACAGATCTTCATAAACTTAAAAACCTTCCAACAAAGAAAAGCCCAGAATTAGATGACTTCACTGGTGAATTTTTTTTTTGTAACCAAACATCTAAAGGAGAATTAATACCAATCTCTCCTAAACTCTTCCAAAAAATTGAGAGGAGAGAATATTTTCTAACTCATTCCGACTCAGTTTTTCTCTGATACCAAAAGCAGACGAAGGTGCAAAAGAAAACTACAGGTCAACATCCCTTACTAACATAGGTGTTAGCCCACGGAAGAATTCTCAATTAATTTCAAAGGACTGAACTCACACAAAGTACTTTCTCAGACCACAGTGGAATGAAGCTAGACATCACATGTGGAAAGAAAACTGGAAAATTTGCAGATATGTGGAAAGTAAACCACACACTCTTAAACCAGCAAGTCAAAGAAGAAACCACTAGGGAAATATAAGATATTTTCAGACCAATGAAAACATACCAAAACTGATGGGATGTAGTAAAGGCAGTACTCAGAGGAAAACTTATAGCTGTGAGCGCTGGAAGATCTCAAATCAACAACCTAGCTTTACACCTTAAGGAACTAGAAAAAGAAGAGCAAACAAAACCTAAACCCAGCAGGATGGAAACAATAAATATTAGATAACAGATAAATGATGTAGAGAATTTTAAAAAGTAGAATTGGCCGAGCTTGGTGGCTCTCGCCAGTAATTCCAGCACTTTGGGAGGCCGAGGTGGGTAGATCATCTGAGGTCAGCAGTTCAAGACCAGCCTGACCAATACGGTGAAACCCTGTCTCTACTAAAAATACAAAAAAGTTAGCTGTGTGTGGTGGCATGTGCCTGTAGTCCCTGCTACTCGGGAGACTGAGACAGGAGAACTGCTTGAACCGGGGAGGCGGTGGTTGCAGTGAGCCGAGATCGTACCACTGCACTCCAGCCTGGGCGATAGAGGGAGACTCTCTCAAAAAAAAAAAAAAAAAAAAAAAAGTAGAATTAGTAAAACCAAAGTTGGTTCTTTGAAAAGACCAAAGAAAAAGTAAAACTTGCCGGGCGCAGTGGCTCAAGCCTGTAATCCCAGCACTTTCGGAGGCCGAGACAGGCGGATCACGAGGTCAGGAGATAGAGACCATCCTGGCTAACACAGTGAAACTCCAGCCCGGGTGACAGAGCGACACTCCGTCTCAAAAAAAAAAAAAGAAAGAAAGAAAAAGTAAAACTTTAGACTAAGAAAAAGAGAGAAGATGCAAATACCTAAAATCAGAAATAAATGCAGAAATATTGCTACTGACCTTAACGGAAATTAAGAGGATTATAAGCAAATACTATGAATAATTGCATGCCAACAAATAAGAATCTGGATGAAATGGAAAAATTCCTAGAAACACACAAATTATCTAAACTGACTAAAGAAGAAATAAAAAATCTCAACAGACCTATAATAAAAGATAGAATCAGTGCTTAAAAATCTCCCAACAGCTGGGCACGATGGCTCATGCCTGTAATCCCAGCACTTTAGAAGCCCAAGGCAGCTGGATCACCTGAGGTCAGGAGTTCAAGACCAGCCTGGCTAACCAACATGGTGAAACCCTGACTCTACTAAAAGTACAAAAATTAGCTTGGCGTGGTGGCTCGTGCCTGTAATCCCAGCTACTTGAGAGGCTGAGGTGGGAGAATCGCTTGAACCAGGGAGGCAGAGATTGCGCCACTGCACTCCAGTCTGGGCGACAGAGTAAGACTCCTCAAGAAAAGGAAAGGAAAGGAAAGGAAAGAAAAGAAAAGAAAAGAAAAGAAAAAAAAGAATGGATACCAACCCTACACAACCTCTTGCAAAAATTGAAGAGGATCCACTTCCTAACACATTCTATTAGGCCAGCATTACCTTGATACCAAAGCCAGAGAAAGAGTCCACAAGAAAACTTATAGACCAGTATTCCTCATGAATATAGATACAAAATCCTCAACAAGCACCTGTAGTCGTAGCTACTCAGGAGCCTGAGGCAGCAGAATCCCTCGAACCCAGAAGTTCGAGGCTTCAGTGAGCTATGATTGTGCCAGTGTACTCCAGCCTGGGCGACAGAGCGAGACACTGTCTGCAATCAATCAATCAATCAATCAAATAAAAAATTTTTAGCCACGCGTAGTGGCCCATGCCTGCAGTCCTAGCCACTTGGGACATTGAGCCAAGACAGTTGCTTGAGGCTGGATGTGGTGCCTCATGCTTGTAATCCCAGCACTTTGCCAGGCTGAGAGGGGAGGATCACTTGAGCCCAGGAGTTTAAGACCAGCCTGGGCAACATGGTGAGACCCCATCTCTACAGAAAATACAAAAAAATTAGCTGGGCATGGTGGTATGCGCCTGTAGTCCCAGCTACTCAGGAGACTGAGGTGGAAGGATCACTTGAGCCCAGGGAGGTTGAGGCTGCAGTTAGCTGTGATAGCGCCACTGCGCTACAGCTTGGGCAAAAGAGTGAGACCCTGTCTCAAAAAAACAAAAAACAAAACAAAACAAAACAAAAAAACCCTCAACCAACTACTAGTAAACTAGTATAAAAAATCCAAGCTGGGCGCGGTGGCTCACGCCTGTAATCCTAGCACTTTGGGAGGCCGAGGCGGGGGGATCACGAGGTCAGGAGATGGAGACCACGGTGAAACCCCGTCTCTACTAAAAATACAAAAAATTAGCCGGGCGAGGTGGCGGGCGCCTGTAGTCCCAGCTACTCAGGAGGCTGAGGCAGGAGAATGGGGTGAACTCGGGAGGCGGAGCTTGCAGTGAGCAGAGATCGCGCCACTGCACTCCAGCCTGGGCAACAGAGCGAGCCTCCGTCTCAAACAAACAAACAAAAAATTCCAATAGCACATCAAAAAGGATTATATACCATGACCAAAGATTTATCCTAGGAATGTAAGGGTAGTTCACCAGAAAATCAATGTCATACACCACATTAATAGGACAGTGAGATAATAACATATCCCGTGTATGTTATTTCTTTCAGTCTACTATCTTTATGAGGTAGCTGTCATTAGCTCCATTTTGAAGCTAGGGACACTGAGATTAAGATACTAAGTGACTGGAAGCTCCAAGGGTAGTGAGTAGTGGGGTCAGGGTACTCCATGCCAACCTGGCAAGGGTGAGCACTGGCAGTGTGACGGTGGGAAACAAGACTGCCCACATGATCATCTCTCTCTTTTTTAATAAAAATATTATATTATTTATGTTTGAGACAAAATCTCCTCTGTCGCCCAGGCTGGAGTGCAGTGGGATGATGTAGCATGATCATGGCTCACTGCAGCATCAGCTTCCTGGGCTCAAGTGATCCTCCCGCCTCAGCCTGCTAAGTAGCTGAGACTACAAGTGCACACCACCATGCCCAGCTAACTTTTTAAAAAAAATGTTTTGTGGAGATGGGGGGGGTCTCACTATGTTGCTCAGGCTGATCTTGAACTTGGGCTCAAGCAATCCTCCAGCCTTGGCCTCCCAAAGTGTTGGGATTACATGCGTGGGTCACTGTGCCAGCCATGATCATCTCAATGGATGCAAAAAAATGCATTTGACAATTCAACACCCTTTTATGATTGAAAAATCAGCAAACTAGGAATAAGAGGATTTCAGCAAATGGTGTTGAATAATTGGATATCTACATGGAAAAAAATCAATTTGGCTCTATACCTCACAACATATACAACATTTATTATGTATGATTCCATTTATAGAAAACTCTAGAACTTGCAAACTCATGTAATGTGACAGAAAGCAGATTAGTGTTTGCCTGGGGTTAGGGGGCCAAGGGCCAGAGGAGAGGGCACAAAGGGGCACAAAGAAACTTTTGGCAGTGATGGATATGTACATTATCTTGGTTGCAGTGATAGTTTCACAGGCAAACATGTCATGACCTTTCAAATTATGCATTTTAAATATGTGCAGCTTATTGTATGTTAATTATAGCTCTATAGCTCAAAACTTTATTTTATTATTATTATTTTTTTTTGAGACGGAGTCTCACTCTGTTGCTCTGTCGCCCAGGCTGGAGTGCAGTCATATAATCTTGGCTCACTGCAACCTCCGCCTCCTGGGTTCAAGCGATTCTCCTGCCTCAGCCTCCCGAGTAGCTAGGATTACAGGCGTTAGCCACCATGCCTGGCGAATTTTTGTGTTTTTTAGTAGAGACAGGGTTTCACCATGTTGGCCAGGCTGGTCTCGAACTCCTGACCTTGTGATCTACCCGCCTTGGCCTCCCAAAGTGCTGGGATTACAGGCCTGAGCCACTGCGCCCGGCCTCAATACAACTTTTTAAAAAATGTGATAAAGAGGTCGGGAGCAGTGGCTCACACCTGTAATCCTAGCTCTTTGGGAGGCCAAGGCAGGCAGATCACCTGAGGTCAGGAGTTCGAGATCAGCCTGGCCAACATGGTGAAACCCCCTCTCCACGAAAAATACAAAAGTTAGCTGGGCGTGGTGGCGGGCACCTGTAATCCCAGCTACTCAGGAGGCTGAGGCAGGAGAATCACTTGAACCTGGGAGGTGGAGGTGGAGGTTGCAGTGAGGCGAGATCATGCCATTGCACTCCAGCCTGGGTGACAAGAGCGAAACTCTGTCTCAAAAAAAAAAAAAAAAGTAATAAAGAATGCCTTTTAAAGTCGGGTGGGGTGGCTCATGCCTGTAATTCCATTATTTTGTGACACCAAGCAAGAGGACTGCCTGAGCCAGGAAACAGGAGATTAACCTGGGCAAAATAGTGAGACCCCCCCATCTCCACTAAAAAAAAAAAAAATTAGCAGAGCGTGGTGACGTGTGCCTTTAGTCCCAGCTGGTCTCAAAATCCTGGGCTCAAGCAATTCTCTTGCCTTGGTCTCCCAAAGTGCTAGAATGAGGCACTGTGCCTGTCCTAAAATTGTTTTAAATTTATTTTAAATATTTTAATTAATTAATTAATTTTAATTAAAAAAATTTTTTTAGAGACACAGTCTCATTTTGTCACCCAGTGGCACCATCATAGCTCACTGCAGCCTCGAACTCCTGCGCTCAAGGGATCTTCCTGCCTCAGCCTCCCAAGTAGCTGGGATTACAGGCCCATACCACCATGCCTGGCCAGGTTTTTATTTTTAGTAGAAAAGGAGTCTCATTTTGTTGTCCAGGGTGGTCTTTAACTCCTGGGCTCAAGCCATCCTCCCACCTCAGCCTCCCAAAGTGCTAGGACTACAGGTGTGAGCCACTGAGCCTGGCCAAAAAAAATTGTTTCTTAAAGAGTCTTTTAAAAATTAAATAGTGGAATTAATGACTGATGACTCCACAGACCAAGCTCCAAGGACTCGGAAGGGGCGGACACAGTAAGGAAGAGGAGCTGAGGCTGCCCGCGGACTCTTCCTGCCTGCCATTTTGTTGCACAGGCCCAGCCTTGCCAGGCCAGCCCAGCGTGTCCTGACCCCAGGGGTGCCTCCTTCCAGGCTTTTCCCTACACTGACTCACTTCTTTGTGAAATCACTTGGTGTTCCTTGTGCAGCCCCTGTGTTTTCCCACTTTCCTGCCTTCACTCGAGCGGTTTTCTCACCATCTCAGCCAGTAAGAAGCCTGTTGGTCTCCTGTGGGAGGCTGGAGCTGGGGCCAGGTCGGCCTCGGGCTCCCACCCCACTCTGAGGTAAGGGGTCAGTGGGGCTGGGCAGGGCCCAGGCTAGGGGGAGGGAGGATGAGTGCCTATGCCGGGCCTGCATACCCCCAAGGGACAAGTGAGTCCTGAAGATTTAATGGAGGGAACCCCTCACTGACCAGCCCCTGACAACACCAGAGGCCTGACTTGCAAGGTATTTGTTCTCCGTCCCCAGCTTTCCTTCACCTTCCCAACCTGCTCCACATTCAACTGATTTTCCCTCCTGTCCTCCAGTTCCCTGCTTCAGCTGCCTCTGCAGCGAGGCGGGGATGGAAGTACCTGCCCCTCAAGGTAGATGTGAAGGTCTGGGTCCTGGGCCTGTGCAGGTAGTAGGTGTTCAAGGAATGGTCTGAACTGATGGGAGAGTGTTTTATAAGTTGAAAAACATTAGAAAAATAATATTAGCTATTATAATTGGTCCACTCAACTTCCTCAGATGGAGTTTGCCCCAAGCAAAACATTTTCCTCAACTCCACCCCATAAACTGCAAGCCCCCATAACTTCCCCTCTTCTTCTCCTCCTTTCCAGGCTCACCCAAACTTGGCTTCCTCTGCCTGGGCACAAGCCTGGCAGGAAGTGACCAGCCTCCCATTAGCTCTTGCCCCAAGTCTGGGAGAGTTCACAGGCTGCTGAGCTAAGAGGAGCAGCAAGAACTGAGGGTTTCCTTATCCTAGAAAAGCACCTCCTCCTCCTACTCCCTTGCCCTCCAGACTCAAGGCAGGAAGAGAAACCTGGGGAAGGGGCCTCAGAGGAGAAGCCTCCATCGCGTGTTTGTTCTGACTGGTCAGTGGGTGCCACACTATTTGAATGTCACCCTTGCCCCAAAGGGAAGAGCCTCTTTACCTGGCTCTCCCCACCTGCTCCAAACGTCTCTGGCACTGGGTCCCAGAGGACCTTGCATTTGCTTCCAGAGTTTGGGGGAAGTGAAGGGGTATGTGGAGGGAGGGGGTTGAGGGGACCAGGTGACACTGGCACACATTTCTTGTGTGGCGGACATCCCCAAAATGTCATTTGGCTCTTTGCTTGTTCCAACCCATATTTCATTTCCAGGGTACCTGCTCTGCACCACTTAGCTGGATACCACAATGGAGAAATATCTTTCCTTCCTTCAGAAGGCACCTTCAGAACAGGAGCATGTCCAAGCAGACACACAGTCCAGCGTAGGGAGAAGTATCTCAGAGATCTTTCCCAAAGGAGGGTACAGAACATGTGAATTGTGAAACAGTGTGATGGTGTAGCATGCATTTGGAGAACTGTAAGAAGTTCTATGAGGCCAGGGGAAAACAAGGATGAGACAGTGGCAAGAAATTAGTCTGGTGAGGTGGGCAGGGGCCAGCTCACAAAAGGTATTGGGTACTAATCTAAGGAGGTGGAACCTTACCCTGAAAGCTATGGGTAGGAAGAGAACAAGAAATATTGCCAAGGACACCACAGGATTTGGGGGCCAGTGGTCAGATGAGAACTGTTAAGTGACCTTTGGACTTGTCAATGTGATAGTCACTGGCTATTGACAGGAAGCACTGGAGGTTGAGTGGAGAGGAGACATGAACCCATAGTGACCCCATGGTATATATGGTTTTCTCTGGGCAGGCTCAGCTCTCACATAGGAGGGGATGAAAATGGATGGATTATCCCAGCACTTTGGGAGGCCGAGGCGGACGGATCACGAGGTCAAGAGATCGAAACCATCCTGGCCAACATGGTGAAAGCCCGTCTCCACTAAAAATACAAAAATTAGCTGGCTGTGGTGGCATGCGCCTGTAGTCCCAGCTACTCAGGAGGCTGAGGCAGGAGAACTGCTTGAACCCAGGAGGCGGAGATGCAGTGAGCCAAGATTGCGCCACTACCCCCCAGCCTGGTGATAGAGCAAGACTTCATCTCAAAAAAAAAAAAAAAAAAAAAAAGGTGGATTAATTCAGGTCTGGAATTCTGAGGGAGACTACACTGGAAGGACATGGGGACAAGAAAGATGGAGTAATTAATGGTGAATGAGTGATGAAGTCACGGGCATGGGTCTTGATGTGGCACTGGCTGATAGAGTTTGGTGGCCAGAGTGGGATAACCCTGTTTTTGGAGACAGAGTCTCACTCTGGCTTCCAGGCTGGAGTACAGTCGTGCGATCTTGGCTCACTGCAACCTCCGCCTCCTGGGTTCAAGCAATTCTCGTATCTCAGCCTCCCGAGTAGCTGAGATTACAGGCATGCACCACCACACCCTGCTAATTTTTTTGTATTTTTAGTAGAGATGGGATTTTGCCATGTTGGCCAAGCTGGTCTCAAACTCCTAAGCTCAAATGATCCACCTGACTTGGCCTCCTGAAGTGCTGGGATTACAGGTGTGAGCCACCATGCCCAGCCAGGATAACCATTTTTAAAAAAAGATTATCATGTCAATAGAAACAGAGCAGCTATTTACAGCATGGCCAATGATCTGTATTTTCCACTTAGAGTTCCAAATTAGAATACTGGTGAAATCCCTTCTAATTGTGTCTATTTCTAAATCTGTGAAACAGAGGATTGGACTAGATGATCCCTAAAATCCTTCCTGCTCTCTCATGCAAGGATTCACTGCTATTGCTTTATCTGCATCCTCTTCACACCTGCCTAAGCATAATGACCACCCATCTGCCCTCAATAGATGTTTGTGGAGTACCTGATGGTCTCTCTCTCACACACAAGACACCTGTCAGCATCTAGGCCCATCACCAGTGCCTGTTTATTGAGTGATGGTGATGTCATGAGGAAGTCCCTCCCTCTGCCTCCCTTGCAACCCTTCCTGTGAGGTGTGTAGGGACCAGGTGCACATCCAGCCCTCATTCGCCCCTCCCCACCTTCAGTTTCTCCTTGCCCTGGTCCTTCTTACAGTCTGAAGTGACCAAGAAAGAACTGCCAAGTGGGCAAGTTCTGGCACGCTAGACCCCCATGTTGAACTGCAGTTCTTCTATTACCTTGGATATGTTACTTAATTTCCACATTTTCTTCTAAACGTTTTTATGAGTCTTTTTTCATATTCGTGAATTTATTTTCATATGGTGTGTGAGGTTGGGATTTTTTTTTTTTTTTTTTTTGACAGAGTCTTGCTCTGTCGCCCAGGTTAGAGTGCAGTGGTGTGATCTCGGCTCACTGCAACCTCCACCTTCTAGGTTCAAGCGATTCTCCTGCCTCAGTCTCACGAGTAGCTGGAATTATAGGCACCCACCACCATGCCCAGCTAATTTTTGTATTTTTTGTAGAGATGGGGTTTAACCATGTTGGCGGGGCTGGTCTTTAATTCCTGACCCCAGGTGATCTGGCCTCCCAAAGTGCTAGGATTACAGGCGTGAGCCATTGTGCTTTTTTTTTTTTTTTTTTTTTTTTTTTTTTTTTTTTTTTTTTTTGAGTCAGGTCTCCCTCTGTGTCCTAGGCTGGAGTGCACTAGCGCAATCATAGCTCACTGTAGCCTCCTGCTTCTGGGCCCAAGCAATCCTCCTGCCTCTGCCTCCCAAAGCACTGGGATTACAGGTGTGAGCCACTGTGCCTGGTTGCTATATCATTTTTTCCTGTTTGGTTAACTGATAGTCCCAACACCACTTGCTAAAGATCTCTTCCTTTCCCCACTCAGGTGCATGGTTCCTCTGGCTCCTACCATATTCCCATGTATGCACAGGTCTGTTTTTTGGTGCCCTGCTCACTTTTATTGTCTAATTGACTTCTGTTTCTATCCAGCTATTCCATTTATCACATTTAGTTACTGTACCTTTATATTAAGTCTTGATACTGATTGAACATAGGACTTCCATTGTAGTCCTGTGTTTTCCCTGGCAGTTTCTCCAAATTGTCTTAGACATCCTTGGTGCTTTACCCTGTGGTTTCTAGACAAATTTGTCTAGGTCTTTTAGAAAACAGTTAGCTTCCCTAAGCCTCCATTTCCTTTACCATGACCTATGCCTCATAGGACTGCAAAGACTTAAGTGTAAAACAGTGACCACCACCTGGCCAGGAACACAAGAAACACTGAGTAGATAGTATCATCTTCCCCAAATGCCCAACCTGATGCAGTCACTGTTCTGTTAAAAACATTGTTGGCTTCCCAGGCATGCAGAGTAAAGTTCAAACACAGCCTGCTAAGCCACCTGACCCCAGCTAACCTTTCCCATGGCACTGCCTGCCTCTCCCTCCTCCCTGCCCACTATCCCTATCATGTTCCCTGAACACAGTGCTCTGCCCTCGAACATGCTGTCCCTTCACGCTGGGATCCCACGCATCCCTCATGGATCCTCTCAGACGATGCCTCCTTTGAGGAGTTAGGCACTCCCTCGGGCTTCTTGTATTGCATGTATCGTTTTGCATTGTGATTACTTGCGTCTGTTGACTTTGTGTCTTATTTAGTGAACTCAGCACAGGCCTTGGCATTTCCAAAGAGGTGCCACCATTTGATAATCACACCCTGACTTTGGTGTCACACACACTCCTTCACACTTAACACAATAATCCTGCGAAGTAGACTTCTCCCCCACTGAACAGGAGGGAGCAGGGATCAAAGAGCTTGTCAGCAGAGAAGCAGACACCTGCATCCTGGGCTAATTCCCAACATTTGTATCTTCTATTACAGCAGGCAGCCTTTGGATGAATGACTGTCCTTCTTCCCTTTTCTCAATTTCTTATCTCTATCTCATCCTTCCATGGTCCTCCCACCTGAGCTCTCTCTGATATTGGTCCTTTCTACTTCACTTCCCCCCCCCCAGGCTTACTTTTCCCAGGTTGTCACCTCTCCCATTTCATGCCATCTGTCACCCAAGCAGGTGCCTCTGTGAGGACTGTGTGTCCTAGGTTTAGCACATTGCTGGTATTCAGAACATAGAACATGGAACCTCATGGCTACATCCTCAGATGTTGAGATGTTAGCTTGGTGTCACAAGATCAAGGACATAAAATAAATCCTTCACAGCCTCAATCTGTTGGAAACCAGAAAGCAAGCAAAGCCATGGCTTGTAACACCAGGCTTTCTTGGAATAGTTATCAGGTGTCCAGAGATGGAAGCCACCCTGACTGGGGATGAGCAGTTATTCTACCAACTCAAACTGGCCTACACGGTCAGTGCTACCACCCGGCATGTCAACAAAGGATGGAGGAAGTGCAATGCTGGTCCCCACAATGACAGGAGCTGCAATGGTGTCCTTAGGGCTGATTTTCTCTCTCCACCCACGTCCGAAGTTTTGGGGCGTCTCTTTAGAGTTCTTTCTCTCTAGCCACAAGTCCTGCAGTCCATTGGAAGACTAGGCTGCAGAAAGGTAATCCTGAACTTTGCCATTTACCCTCTGCAAATGAAACAATCATGTAGTAAATGTGATGATGGATCAGCTTTAGAATGGTCCATAATGATCTGACATGGGCGAGTGGGGAGTTTCCAGAACACTCAAATCCCAATTAGAGGTGGCCAGTTGGTGGTTTCCTGAGTACATCACCTGTATCAGCATGTATGAGCTCATAGCCTCATCATACACACTGAATCTGGCAAAAGGAAGAATCCTTTGATGGAGGAATGAAGGGTGATCATCATGGAATGGACAAAGGAAGCCTGCAGAACCAGAATTTTAGGGGGAGAGTTCTCTGACCAACTGAAAGGGAATTCGTCCTGTGGTAGAATGGTCAACAGGTTATTATTATTGCTCAGTAACCCACTTTCTGCCTAGTTCTGGCCTCCCATACCACCAGCCAGTACACAAACCAGGTAACTTTGATGTTTACCATCATATAAATGAACCGATTAGCATCTAGGCACATACATTAGTCTCTTATGAGTTAGATTTGTGTGAGTCTTGTTCCTGGAAGCGACTCTCTTCCACTGATCCCATCAGGTTTCTTGGCTTAAAATACTTGACCAGTGGTGATGCCAACAGAGTCCCATCCTGGAGAAGCCAGCGTGTCTTGGTGGATGGGTGTTTCTCTGTGATATGCTGTTCATTCTTGTTTCTATATCCCCCCACTGCATTTCCAGTGCACTCCTTGAGTCTGCAGAGCCTCATGCATGGTATCACAACGGCTTCCAGACTGCTCCACTCCAAACTCTCCTGCTGGCTCCTCCTCAGACATGGTTGATACCACATGACTGCCCTGTTCAGAAACACGCCCATGCATAAAACCAAACTCTCTGGACTGGCTTTTGTGGTTTTCCATAATTTGATCTCATCAGACTTTATTTTCCATTACAGCTCAACACTGCTCTCCCACTGAAGACACCCACCCATTCTCTGCCTGCAAGCCCTATCACTACACAACTCCAAAAATCAGGAAGGCTCCACCCTTCCTGATTCCACCCCACACAGAGGAAAGCAACTTCTTGCGATGCTTCCTTATTCTGGATGTGGCTCACCTCTTTCCCCTTCCAGCTCCTTTGCGCCCCCTAGAAAGCCTCCCTGGCTAAGGGGGACAGGCCCTCTCCTCAGCACTGGGCACTGACCGTCTAACCAGGGCTGTCTCTGGGCACCTGGTTGGAAGGACGGCAAGATACAACATGATGCTGATTTTAATAGCCTCTGGCTTCTCCACTGCATCTCTCACCTGAATGCCCTGCACACCAAATCTTCCATGGGATCCCCCTTGACCTCTAGGGCAATTCCGAAGAATCCAGCAGACGAGTGGGGGAAATCAAAATACTGACATGAAGGACTCAAGGGAAACCTCTAGAAAGAAGACACCAGACACTAAAAGGGATGTGTGTGAAATACTGGTTTTTATTGGTTGGCACAAGATTACAACCTACAGTTTCAATGCCCTTCCCTCCCACACAGCTCAAATGGAAGGAAACTGATTAACACACAGAAAGGAATGGCAGGCTCACGGGTTTAAGCATTTGTTTTTACAAAAAGGAGTGGGGTATGGGGGTGGTCAAGTTTTACGGGTAGTAACAACATTCTCTCCAGATGGCAGGGGCTAAGTCTGCCTGTCCTCCGTTGCTGATACCACATAAGGGACATATTAGTAAAGTAGGGAAAGGATTATATGTGTGGCTGGCCTGTTCTTAAGAGAGGAAGGTGGGATGGTATCTGCTGTGTACCTGTCTCAGACCAAACCTGGGGCTGAAGCAGTGCCCCTTTCTTCTCAGCCCTCCTCCACAACCTGACTGTACTGCCAGCCGCACCCATGGGAAGGAGGTGTGAAGGAAGCCTGAAAACATCCACCTTGAGAAAAGGAAACAGGAAAACTATTTCCTTCCGCCTTCTCTGGACCAAATTCCACTCCCCTCAGCTCCAGAGAGTGCTGCAAAAATCTTCCTTAGGAACGCTGTGAAGACACAGGAAAGAGGCCAGCCCAGACAGGTGGTCCTGAGCGGGCAAGAAGAAAAGCTTGAACTTTCCATGCAGTACCAAGCAAGATTGTTTTGGAAACACGCAAACAAAAAATGGAAACCAACACCATATACCCACAGGTTGGGTAGCTCCCAAATCCTGGACAGCATTTGGATTGGAGGTAAGGACCATTTTACTCCAACTCCTTGTTTTATAACCCACACCAGGTGCCAAGAGGTTTAAGGACCACAACTGACCTCTCTTTCCCTACAAGCAGCATTCCTTGGATTCCCAGTTTTGTTGAGCTCATTTGGGGTCATCCTTGCCATCCTCTTCAAAAATGACGCAGCCTCTTGGTTGTTCCATTTTCTATCCCTTTCTACAATTATGAAC
This sequence comes from Rhinopithecus bieti, assembly GCF_001698545.2. Classification (NCBI taxonomy): domain Eukaryota; kingdom Metazoa; phylum Chordata; class Mammalia; order Primates; family Cercopithecidae; genus Rhinopithecus; species Rhinopithecus bieti. Next base: position 1,094,217 of record NW_016815774.1, on the reverse strand, counting down.
ACACTGTCTAAACAGGAGATCTATATATGCTCTCACCCTGCAGCCCAAGAGATTAGGTGACCTAATGATGAGAAGGCTAACTTACTTGCTTTCCTGGGTGGTCTTGATGGAAATGAACAGCAGCAGAGTTCTGGTGGGACACAGCAGTCTAGTCTGAGCCACTGTGTGACTCCCCAGGGGACTGGTCCCTGGGTACATGGGTCCCTGGCTCTCTGTCTCAGTTCCAGAGACATTACTCAACTTGGCCTTTTAAGCCTCAGCTAAAACATATAAGCATGAGGGAAAAGGGACAAGAAATACTTTTGTCCTCTGGAAAAACTTAATACATTTTGGCTACTTAGGCTCAAGCCACAGGGTTCCCTGGAAACACTTGTTGAACCTGGCCAAGAGGAGACTCTATATGGATGGCACACCTGGAAAAGGGGAGAAAGCACACTAGTTCAGCTCTTTTATAAGTGGAATGGTCCCAGGGATGTTAACCTTTCTGATGCTGATGGTAGATGAGTGGAGTGGAGGTAATCCTGTGAGAAAACTCCTTAAAAACCCTTAAGCTGTGTGGAGACTACACACCACAGCTGAGCAAACCAAGGTGGGGCCTCACTGCCTCCTCAGAGCCCATCCCTGACCATGTCATTGGATAGGATGGAAGACAAAGTCTTTGAAATGGAGGCTGGGCTGGCAAAAGTAAGTATGAAGATGCTACTACTGTCCTTCCACTTCCTCTCTCTGATACACCTAAGAAGGTGAGAGACACTTACTTCAATTCCATTTTACACCAGTTCTCAACATCCTGAAATACTCTTGACTTCCTTAATTAAGCACAGGGAAAACTGGCAAGCTATCTTTCTAACTGAAATTTTACTTATTCTAACCACCAACCTTTTCTTTGATTATCAACCAGTTTGATAGTCTTCAGATCATGAAACAATAGAACAGACCTGACATTTACAAAACTGTACTACATACTTATTTCTTTTATAGTAGAGTTGACCAATCACTTTTCTAACTACTAATGCAACACCATGCCACTGGGCCCTGGACTCTGATGTTTCTGATCCCTGAGCAACACATCTATGTCCATTCACAGATGCAAGTGAAAGGGTGAGATTCTCAGAGGCTAAACAAAATTCTGGTAGCAAATTGGATTTCTGAAGAGAGAGTCCTCTTAGAAAATTCTGAGCAAAAATGCTCTCAGTCACCAGGGCCAGGGTGAGTGGGCAGGTTTCGGTCTGTGAGCTATAGCTTAGGTACCTGTTACTCTCTTCTGAACTCCTTCATGTTCTTGGGAGGACATAAGCCTCTTGTTCATTAAGCAAAGGCCCTCCAAGTCTCCTTTTTACTTCAGCACTTTGGAAACTCTCCAAGACTTAACTTCAGATCTGGGGAGGTTCTATGTGGAACAGACCTATCCCTTCTTATTCCTGCTCCTGGGTGTCTCCATATCAGCCTCTGCCTTCCCTGGCATAAGTTGTATCTGTTTTGCTGCAGGAACTGAGTAACCAAAGCTAGATATCCTTTGGACCACTGATTAGTGACACCTTTTCTCCACAACAAAGGGAGGTTAAAGACCAAGGTTTAACCTGAGAAACTTTTTTTTTTGGCAAGACAATAAAGAGGTTAAAGAGGCTATGTGGATCTGTCACTGCTTTAGCTTACCATTTTCAATTTAGCACCAAAGTGCTCAGGAAGACAGGCTCAGATCAGGACGACTTCTTAAAAGGAATTCACAGGCAATCTTACTGGCAAAATGATTTTCCAAAGCTGAGCCACTTGCCCCACCCTACAGGGAGGGGATTAGAGTCTTAAGGCCCAGCATTGGCATTGAAGCATCTTGCTTTTCTTCCTCAGAATTCCACAAAGGCTTAAGAGTGATCTAAATGCTTGGCTGGAAGCTCAAGTCTAGGAGAGCTAATTTACTGCACTGTTGAGATATTCTCTGCAAGGTAGTCACAGATAATAAGCAATTTAGTAGGTAATTAATCCAGACAAGAATTAATGTTCTCTGAATCAGTGATTAATATAATCTTCACATCTGGCCTGGCTGGGAGGCTTGGGGGCAGGAAAGGGAGGGTGGAAGAATGGGTAGCACATCAAAATGGTGATGAACAAAATGACAATGCTGCTGTTTTTGTATCCTTTAAAGCCTCTATCCAGGGTTTTAAATGGTGCTTTTTTTGTCTGCTTCCTGATAGGAAGTCAAATAAGTTTTAGTACCTAAGAACTGGGGATAAAAACGAAAGGAAACCTAGAGTTATTAAACAACTAACTGCTGGAGGAACAGAAGCAATGACTTCTTTCCACCTTCTAGGTAGCAATCTTACTTTTTTGACTAAAAGCACTTTCTTCAGCATTCTGAGTTAACATGGGTTCCCGATAAGCTCCCCTCCCCAGGTGGACAGTCTTATTGTCTAAGACAAGCTCAAACTCACCAAATTATCACTGTAAACAAAGCTTCAGGTCAGAGACAGCCAAAATCACATGACTGCTAGCCTCAGCTCAAGTAGTGTGCCCACATCATCACAAAATGGGATTCTCTTCCTATTAATTATTATTATTATTATTTTTTGAGACAGAGTCTTGCTCTGTCGCCTAGGCTGGAGTGCGGTGGTGAGATCTCGGCTCACTGCAACATCTGCCCCCCGGGTTCAAGCGATTCTCCTGCCTCAGCCTCCCCAGTAGCTGGGACTACAGGAGTGTGCCACCATGCCTGGCTAATTTTGCTATTTTTAGTAGAGATGGGGTTTCACCATACTGGTCAGGCTGGTCTTGAACTCCTGACCTCGTGATCCACCCGCCTCGGCCTCCCAAAGTGCTGGGATTACAGGCGTGAACCACCGTGCCCGGTCCTCCATTTATTAATTTATAAGGGGACTAGGAGGACAAACTATTTGATTAATTTGAAGGTGAGAGGTATCATTTTTCTCAGATGCTCCAACTAACCTTCTCACATACCTCAAAGGTTATCAGCTAAAGACAAGAGTTTCTGAGGCTAATGCAAAAACATGGTCAAATGTGAAACCACCCTTTTAGAGGCAGGGTTTGTGAAAGGCTGCTGGCCTCCAAAGGAGAGCATGCCTGAACTCTCTGGGCTCCCAGGACCTGTGGTGACCTCAAGTCAACGTGATGCACAGATAACAGTATCTTTTAGGGACTGCAGCCAATGCTCCCCAATTCACTTTTTTTTTGTTTTAATACCTTAAAATATCAAATGTTTCATTTTTAGGTGATACCCCAAGTGACAAAGAAACACAGCTCTCCTGGATGGTGAAGTCTCCACTGCAAAACTCACCAAACAGCACAAAGGATGACTCGGGTCCTCTCCCACTTGCTCCAAGTTAGGTGGGTGCCCTGATGAAGGCAAGGCTGAGTCACTAACATGCACAGCTCCATATCCTAGAAGCCTCTGTAGCCTCGAGGAGATAGGCTCTATCCAACAGGACTCCGAATAAATCACTGCCACCTCAATGGAGCAGTCTGACCTCTTCCACCGTCTTTAAGAAACAGAAGGGCCATCTGCATTATTTAATCACCATTCAATAATGTCCTCCCTCCCCATAGCTGCTTAACTGTCTCACAAGTGTCCTATGTTTTGTAAAGATGAGGGTTATTTGCTGAAATGCAGGTGAGAGTAGGATAAAGCTGTATTATCAATTACAGCCAACTCTCATTTCTCTTAAAGCAAAAATTCATCCCACTGTGATTTCTCCAGGTATTTCCTTCAATTCTAAATCCACCCTTGATATTAGAGAATATTAAATCACACAGTTGTGGCAAAATCACAATGTGGCTATTAAATCCTTTTGTGAACTAAAAAATGCATGTGGCTTAGGCTCATCTTTTTTTTTTTTTTTTTTTTTTTTTTTTTTTTTTGAAGATGAGGATGCGGACTCCAACAGAGGCATTAAGAAAGTACTAGATGAAAATGAGAACTCCGCCCCTCTCGCCGCTGCCGCCGCCACTGCTGCACTCACGGCGGGTGCCCGCGCCTCAGAGTTACCAATTTATTCTTGCAACTCCTCTACTCTCGTCATCTGACCTCATGGATGAACTTCAGGATGTTCAGCTCACATAGATCAAAATGATAAGAACGGTACACGAAACTTCCAGGACTTTGACTGTCAGGAACATGACATAGAAACACATGGTGTGGTCCACATCACTATAAGAGGCTTACCCAAAGGAAACAGACCAGTTATACCAATGTATCATGACATTGGCCTCAACCATAAATCCTGTTTCAATGCATTCTTTAACTCTGAGGATATGCACGAGATCACCCAGCATTTTGCTGTCTGTCATGTGGATGCCCCAGGCCAGCAGGAAGGTGCACCCTCTTTCCCAACAGGGTATCAGTACCCCACAATGGATGAGCTGGCCGAAATGCTGCCTCCTGTTCTTATGCACCTAAGCCTGAAAAGCATCATTGGTATTGGAGTTGGAGCTGGAGCTTACATCCTCAGCAGATTTGCACTCAACCATCCAGAGCTTGTGGAAGGCCTTGTGCTCATTAATGTTGACCCTTGCGCAAAAGGCTGGATTGACTGGGCAGCTTCCAAACTCTCTGGCCTGACAACCAATGTTGTGGACATTATTTTGGCTCATCACTTTGGGCCGGAAGAGTTACAGGCCAACCTGGACCTGATCCAAACCTACAGAATGCATATTGCCCAAGACATCAACCAAGACAACCTGCAGCAATTCTTGAATTCCTACAATGGACGCTGAGACCTGGAGATCAAAAGACCCATACTGGGCCAAAATGATAAAATCAAAAACATTAAAGTGTTCTACTTTACTGGTGGAAGGGACAATTCGCCTGCAGTTGAGGCTGTGGTCAAATGCAATTCCCGCCTGAACCCTGTAAATACAACTCTGCTAAAGATGGCAGATTGTGGGGGACTGCCCCAGGTAGTTCAGCCTGGGAAGCTCAAAGAGGCCTTCAAGTACTTTTTGCAGGGAATGGGCTACATACCATCTGCCAGCATGACTCGGCTCGCCCGATCACGAACCCACTCAACCTCGAGTAGCCTCGGCTCTGGAGAAAGTCCCTTCAGCCGGTCTGTCACCAGCAATCAGTCAGATGGAACTCAAGAATCCTGTGAGTCCCCTGATGTCCTGGACAGACACCAGACCATGGAGGTGTCCTGCTAAGCAGATGCTCATCCCCTGGACCATTGCAAGTCCATCCTTCTTCAAATGACCACTCCATAATATAACATTTCATCCATGTAAACTGGCCTCTACTATCTTTAACTCATGCATGGCCACTGAACCTCTCTCTAGTAGCCTGGATTTATCATTCTCTCTGCCTGCCCACCCCCTTTTTTGTATAGCCCAGGAACCACTTCCATGCCATACTGTAACATTCCAACATCTTTAGCTGATCAGATCTCTCCATCTCCCCTCTTGCCAGCTTTTTCCCGTGCTCCCCCAACTATGTATCGGATAAGATTCTTTGATCCCAACTCTGTGTGTGTGCGAGCACGTGTGTCTCTGTTTGTGTGTGCATAGTTCTGTGGTTTTAGACACGCTTTCTTGTAGTGCTTCTGCAAAAAAACAAAAAAGGGACTTATTTTGCATTCTCAATGGTGTTTTTAAGGGAATTAGGCAGAATAGATTTCTAGGTTGGGTAGGCCACTGCATTCTCTTCTGTTTGCAAATTGGTCAACAAAATTTGCAGAGTGATTTCAGGAGAGAGCAGCTCAGAGGAATGTGGAAAATCATAATTGCCATCTGGACCATTGATTGATTGTGAGCAATAGTAGAAGGGTCCCTATTACATAGAGAGACTCCTTCTGTCCAGATGAATTTCTGTATACTCTTCTATAAATAAAAGGGAGGAATATATTCTGCTGGAAGCCCATGAACCATCGGTGAGGTTCTGATACAACACAGAGTTTTTTCCAAGGAGTGAATGTGGCTTAATTACTGGACTCTCTTAGCACAGGAAGGTGGAAACAAAATGCCAGGCCTCTGCTCTGAAAAGCAAAACTGCTGTCGCTGCAGTATCTTATACTGGACATCCACATATCCACAAGAAGTGCCTCTTAGGTCTATGACGGAGAGTGTCTCCATTCCTCAGTTCCCAGAGAGCGGATAGGTATGGCCTAAAAAGCATGTAGATGGTGGAGAAATGGGTAGGGGAAGAGGAACAGTCATTAACATAGTATCGTGTTTAATAAGTATGGCCTTGATTTCAGTAGATGTAATGGAAGCCAAATTAAATTGATACAGAACACCCCCCCCCAAAAAAAAAAGAAAATGAGAAATAGGTGAAGGATAACATGTGAAATGTACACTCAGGTCTAACAAGTACCTATTACTTCTCTGGTTAAGAAGGTTTAGCAGGAGCCCCCAATGAGCACTGTATGTAGAGAAAAGGGAACGAGCAGGGGGAGGAACAGATCGGCACAGAATTTTTTTCTTCTTTTAAAAACCACAAAGGGTGACTTTTTTCTTCTAAGCAAGCAAGCCTAAGAGGCAATACATGGGCTGGCTCCTAATAGCAAAACAAAATATTTCTTTGCCACAAAGGAACTTGACTATGTAGCAATACATTTACAAAACTACTGCAAAACACTCCCAGAGGGCAGTGACCTACTCTGCTCCCCAGAGGCTGCAAGAAGCAATGCCTCAAGTGCCTCACATTCCATGGGGCTGTGCAGCGCAATGCAGAAGGCGGAAATCCTGCTGTGACACCACCCTCGAGACCTTCTGCAGCCTGAGAGGCGGTGATACTCCCACACCCTTTGATCCTTCCAGATGGCTCAGCCTAGACCTAGCAGTGAGAGAGCCCTCTCCATGCAGGGCGGATGGAGTGGTAGACACTTGCAAAAACAAAACAGTCAATTCACTAACTGTTCTATCCTGTTATATTTGCAATGAGGAAAATTAAGATTCCTGTTTCATGGGCTGCACTGTTTCTGGAAGGCTACAGAAAATCTAACATGGTTGACACCTCCTGGTAGCCCTTCTGTCCTCCTACACACACACACACACACACACACACACACACACACACACACACACAAAGAGAGAAAGAGAGGAGAAAATCCTGGTCCAAAAGACCACATGACCTTACTAGTGTTTCCCCAATGATTGTAATTTATAAACTAAAAATTTTTTTAAATCCACTGCTATCTTTTTCTGTCCTGAGTTTGGTAGACTTTAATGGATGCTCTAGCAATAACCAGAATCTAGGACATGCAAATTCACTGTGAGCGAGAGGCTAGGGATCTGCCCTAAACATAGGAATCTGTTTCTACCAAGTCTGAATGAGGTCAGCACTGGTAGCATTAATGACAAATCAATGTCAATGAAATATTCTGCAAACAGGGTAGTTTTTGTGCTTTCTTTTGATTCTTTTCTTTGGGGAGATAAAGGTATTGCAACCATGGGTCTAACTAATCTATCACTAAAGGACTGTGATAACATTCTCAGTAAAGACAGCCATGGTGTTTACGGTGCCAGGGAGGGAAAATCCCAGATCATCAGAATCCCAGTGCAACAGAAAACAGCACCAGTTTCAACAATTCTGATGTTGGACAAGGCCTCTTTTTGTCAGTTAAGAAAGCATAAGCCCAGTGTCTCAGTTAACTGCATTAACAGGAATCCATTCATGTCACTGAAAAATACTTGTTGGCACAGTTCACTTTCCTGACCCAAAGACACCAACAACAATTGAAACTGCCCTTTCGGGGTAGTATATTATTACACTAGCCCAGTCAAAACACACTCAAAGACCATTAACAAATAAATACATTACTGTTAGCACTGCAGGTCTGTTTTATTTTCTTATTTATTTATTGAGACAGAGTCTCGATCTGTCACCTAGGCTAGAGTGCAGTGGCATGATCTTGACTCACTACAACCTCTGCCTCTCAGGTTTAAGTGATTCTCATGCCTCAGCCTCCCAAGTAGCTGGGATTACAGGCGTGCACCATCACGTCCAGCTAATTTTTGTATTTGAGTAGAGACAGGGTTTTGCCACGTTGGCCAGGCTGGTCTCAAACTCCTGTCCTCAAGTGACCCACCTGCCTTGGCCTCCCAAAGTGCTGGGATTACAGGTGTGAGCCGCTATGCCCAGCCCTGAAGTTCATTTTTAAAGAGTATTGACTGTTTTCCTGCAAAGGACTTTCAAATCCATACCATAAAGGTAGTATTTATCTGGAAGAATGTGTTTCTTGAATTCCACTTAGCACTTGGTTAAATCTACTTTATTTTGCTCTTTATTTGAACAGAACTTTAGAATGCTCTAGGTCAGGAAAAGAAACTGTGTGTTTGTTTTTAAGAAGGATATGTGAATAGGAAGTTGGCATTCAGACTCAAGTTCCACAGTGTTGTTCTTCTCCAATGGGACCTCTCCTTGGGGATGTAATTCCTTTCCCAGAGGTATCATGGTATCCCAAGAATACAACTGCTCTTTGGCTCTGTGTTTCAAGATTGGGAGAGAGGATGTAAACTAAGAGTACATAGCAATGTTTTTTTTCTTTTTTGAAATGGAGTTTCACTCTTGTTGCCCAGGCAGGACGACAGTGGTGCAATCTCGGCTCACTGCAACCTCTGCCTCCCGGGTTCAAGTGATTATCTCGCCTCAGTCTCACAAGTAGCTAGGATTATATGCGCCCACCACGCCCAGTTAATTTTTGTATTTTTAGTAGAGACAGGGGTTTCCCCATGTTAGCCAGGCTGGTCTCAAACCTCTGACCTCAGATGATCCGCCTGCCTTGGCCTCCCAAAGTGCTGGGACTACAGGTGTGAGCCACCATGCCTGGCGAGTAGACAACAAAATTGAAAGTTCACCAACTGATGTTCCCAAAAGTGCTGAACACTAAATGACACAGGGCTATGAGGTACATACATTTCTTTTAGTAGGAGGGAAAAGTAAAAGTTTTTCAAAGTTTGAGTACTTTATCAGAATTTTTAAATAAGGAGAACTATGATTTTAATTTCACATCTTGGCTAAGGAGATGACATCGGGGTATAGAGATAATCTCTTGTTCTAAGCCAGGGCTCAGTCAGTGTACTCCTCCCTATCCCTCCATCTCAAGACCCTCTTACTTCCGAACTAAACAACACAATTGGCAAATGAAGCCAGCACGAAACCTGTATCAAAAAACGAGAGTCTGCAGTGAGCCAGTGTATTATGTAACCACTGTAATAAGTGATTACGTGGCTTCCCATATGGACCTTTCATATCCTGGTGGGAGATGGGAGACCAATGTAATAGCTCTGAGCATGCTCCATGGTGCAGTCACAAGTGCCGTGCCATTACAAAGACAAGCAAGCAGGTGAATTTCCCCAGTGTACTTTTCAGGAACATGGTTACCCAGTTCGGGGACAGGACTACATTGATGCACCTGCAAAGTACAGTTGGATGCTTCACAGCACAAAGACAACATCCAGGTCAGCACGGTGTAAGGCATATACGGACACAAAGAGAGGTTGCTGTCGGTAATAAGTAGCATTACGGGAAAGATTTCAAACCAGCAGGACAGAAATGGTACCTGATGCTCCAGTTTTTCAGATAAGCAATCCCAAGAATCCAGTTCAAACCCTACTGTCAACATGTGGGGCAGAATTCAATTTCTATCATTGTTTTTACAGATCTGGGCTGAGACATTTGCTCCTAGCTTGGTTAAAAAAAATAAAATAAAGGTTTCTTCCTGTTTCTTTCTTGGTATGGAAATACAGCTTAAAGAAGGAAAGGCCATGAGCCCTGGGAGCACTATGAAGGTAGCTGAACACTTCCCATACCTACAGTCAACGACTGGGAAATAGAGGGAGGACAGGGCAACCTGCCCAGCCACTAGCATCAAAAACGAAAAGGTGTATTAATTGTGAGGCTCTCAATTCCAGAAATGCCCAAATTACAAGAGAAAAAAATCTTGAAAAATTAAACAAATTTCTCTTTCTACAAGTCATTTATTTACATATTATATGTCCGATATATAATGTGTAGATAAATGTATCCTGCAGTGGAAGTGACCACTCTACGGAACTGTACAGCACATTATAGGACAAATTCTTGAAAGATTTCATCTTATATTGATATCTTTTAACAAAAAAAAAATTAAAAATCAAAGAAAACGTCTGGCCAGGGCTAGGATAAGACAAACAGGAACACTTCAGAATCCAAGGCAGGGGAAGGCTGTTGGCCTCTCTTCAGAGGACTGCAGGGGTGGGAAGAGGGAGGGACAGATCATGCACAAAAGTACTTACAAATTACACACCCAACCCCCACCCCACAATAAAAGAGAAGAAAAGCCCCATCACTTAACACCAAACAGCAACATTATTAATACACCCTTTCTTTGCTGCCCACCATGCCTCATTTGAAAGAAGAGGCCTGTGAGGAGAAGTGGAAAGAGCCAGGGTGAGAGGGAAGATTTGCATTTCAGTCTAGTTTCCAATTTCCATTTCTCTTACAGGAAGTCTTCAGTCATCTGATGCCTGACATCGAGCTCTGAGCAGAAACCGAGTATGTGGTGGCCACGACTGGGGTGCCGTTGTTGGCTGAGTAGCCTTGCCTCAATGTTTCAAAGTATGATGCCTGCACGGGTTTGTGATACTGCAGCACTTTTATGGCATCTTCTATTTTAAACCATTCCCTCTTCCTTCCTGTGGAGGCAGAGAGAAAAGAAACTAGTACAAGAGCAATAAGGTTTCTGAGCCTAGAACTTTTGAGAAAATGTAGAAAACATTAAAGCAATGTTTCTTAACACTTTTTTTCCTTACAAAAGTAACTCAAGCACACTTCATATGCTTCAAATATTATACAAATGTCTAATGTAGAAAGTAGGTGAGAAACCTGAAAACTGAAGAGCTAAGAGTAATTGTGTAAAACCTGCCCTCCAGAGAGAACTATGGCTAGTGTTTTCCTCCTGCCCCCCTGGGTCTCTGAGCTTTCCTTGCTTGCACATACATAGGGATCAAAGCCTAGCAGCATCCCCATCTCTTGTGAAAAACTGACATGAGGGCCTGACGAGGTGGCTCACGCCTATCATCCCAGCACTTTGGGAGGCTAAGGTGGGCGGATCGCTTGAGCCCAGGAGTTTGAGACCAGCCTGAGCAACATGGCAAACTTGTCTCTACAAAAAATACAAAAATTAGCTGGGCATGGTGGCACAAGCCTGTAGTTCCAGCTACCCAGGAGGCTGAGGTAGGAGGATCACCCTAGCCCGGGAAGTTGAGGCTGCAGTGAGCTGTAATTGCGCCACTGCACTCCAGCAGGGTGACAGAGTGACACCCTGACCCAAGCAGGGGAAAAAAAAAATCAACACAAACATCAGCTTCCAGAATTACTAGGATGGCTGGTTTGTAATCACTAATTTATTTAAAAGTTTTCTTATAAGAGTGAATGTACTGACATAATAGAAAAAAAAATTATATATATATATATATAT
>NW_016815774.1:1067988-1082468 GCF_001698545.2 Rhinopithecus bieti | reverse complement strand
CCAGAAAATATTTTTTAAAATAAGAAAAAATAATCTCAATACAATCACACTTTTATTTTTCAGTTTATTTTCTTACTCTTTTCTAGTCCATGCTTTAAAATCCTTTATATTTTTTTCTCTTATAAAAGTAATAAGTACTCATAATTTTGTAAACTAGAGAAGACTACTCTCTCTCTTTTTTTTTTTTTTTTTTGAGACGGAGTCTTGCTCTGCCGCCCAGGCTGGAGTGCAGTGGCCGGCTCTCAGCTCACTGCAAGCTCCGCCTCCCGGGTTCACGCCATTCTCCTGTCTCAGCCTCCCGAATAGCTGGGACTACAGGCGCCCGCCTCGTCGCCAGGCTAGTTTTTTGTATTCTTTAGTAGAGATGGGGTTTCGCCGTATTAGCCAGGATGGTCTCGATCTCCTGACCTCGTGATCCGCCCGTCTCGGCCTCCCAAAGTGCTGGGATTACAGGCTTGAGCCACCGCGCCCGGCCAAGACTACTCTCAATACCCTAGCACAATTGCCTTTTTTGCATATACTTGAAAAAGAAACAATCCTGAGATAACTAAAATTGGATCATGCTTTCAGGTGCTCCGAATCCTGACCAGCACTGCTAGAGTGTTATGGTCAGGAACAAGGACTCTGAAGCCAAAGTGCTGGGCTCCAATCACATAAATGGCTCCAATGAGCTGTGCAGCCTCAGGTAGCTGTGCTCCTGCTCCATTTTCCTCATCTATAAAACAGACAATAAATAGGGCCTATCTCACAAGTTTGTTGTGATGATTAGTAAGCAAAGCGCCTGAAGAGTACCTGGCTGCTAAAAGTATGTACTACTGAATTTGCTTTTTAATTTTTGTTACTGGTTCTTTTTTTCTTCACATTATTTTTTCTTTTCTTTTTTCCCCAGAGATAGGATCTCAGGCTGGATTGCAGTGGTATGATCATAGTTCACTGCAAACTCAAGCTCCCAGACACAAGGGATCTTCCTGCCCCAGCCTTCCAAGTAGCTAGGACTACAGGCACACGCCACACCTGCTTCTTCTTTTTTTTTTTTGGTGTAAATGAGGTCTCAAATTCCTGGCCTCAAGTGATCCTCCTGCCTTAGCCTCCCAAAGTACTTGGAATTACAGGCATGAGCCACCACGCCTGTCCTACGTCACACTATTTCTTAAGCAACCTATGTTATGAAAAAAATATGACATTGCCATTGCTAGGAAGGTTAAGGCAGGAGGACTGCTTGAGCCCAGGAGTTTGAGGCTGCAGTGAACTGTGATCCACTGTACTCCAGTCTGGACAACAGAGTGAGACCCTGTCTTTTTTTGGTCAGACATTTATGACTGCGTTATATCATAATATCTAGCATGGATGTACTATCATTCATTTAACCATTTCCACATCACTGGACATCAATTGTCTGTGATGATGATGATGATGATGATGATGATGATGATTTTTGAGACAGAGTCTCAGTCTGTCACCCAGGCTGGAGTGCAGCAATGTGATCCTGGCTCACTGCAACCTCTGCCTCCCAGGCTCAGCCTCAGCCTCCCAAGTGGCTGGGATTACAGGCACCCACAACCACGCCCAGCTAATTTTTGTTTGTTTATTTATTGAGACAGAGTCTCACTCTGTCAAGTAGGCTGGAGTGCAGTGGCATTAGCTCATTGCAATCTCTGCCTCCCAGGTTCAAGCAATTCTCCTGCCTCAGTCCCCAAGTAGCTGGGACTACAGGTGCACACAACCACGCCCAGCTAATTTTTGTATTTTTAGTAGAGATGGGGTTTCAGTATGTTGGCCAGGCTGGTCTCGAACTCCTGACCTTAAGTGATTTGCCTGCCTCAGCCTTCCAAAGTGCTGGGATTATAGGCGTGAGCCACCATGCCTAGTGATTTTAATTATTATAAATAATCCTATTTAAAAAAATGTTCCCTATTTTTTCTTTCTTTTTAACCATCTAGGGAAAGATATCTAGCACAAGGACTACAAAAATAGAGCTTTTGAACTTTCAAGGGCTCCTGATTTATACTGCAAAAGTGCTTTACAGAAAGGCGACACTGATCCCGAGTCCTGCTTGTGTGGTCAGGATGCCAGTCTCACTACATCCCTGCCAATATTAGCTTTTCTTTAACATTGACAATTTTTTTTTTTTTTTTTTTTTTTTTTTTTTTTTTTTTTTTTTTTTTGAGACAGAGTCTTATCTGTTGCCCGAGCTGGAGTGCATTGGCATATTCTTGGCTCACTGCAACCCCCACCTCCCGGGTTCAAGCGATTCTCCTGCCTCAGCTTCCTGAGTAGCTGAAATTACAGGTGTGAGCCACCACGCCTGGCTAATTTTTGTATTTTCAGTAGAGCTGGGGTTTCACCACACTGGCCAGGCTGGTCTCGAACTCCTGACCTCAAGTGATTCACCTGCCTCAGCCTTCCAAAGTGCTGGGATTATAGGCGTGAGCCACTGCACCAGGTGGTGTTAAACTATGGTGTTTAACAGCTGTATAACATTCCATCAGACACATGTCATTCACTGATTTGTCATTCACTGAGTTATACATTTAAGATGCAATTTTAACCAGTAAGAAAATGGTAGTAAGATCTGAAGGAAGGCTCCATAGGCTTGTCATATTTTAGATTATTTCATTAGGGTTAATTCTCAGAAGTGGGAATACAAGGCGAAAGGTTTGTTCGAATATTAATAGAGCAACGGTACCTAAAAAAATTAGTATCACAAGTGTGTGACTCCTGCCTGACAGAGTGCTCTGAGGATAGGGCCACACCACACATCCACTGCTGTCTCCTTTTCTGGCGCTAGCACAGCTGTCAGGGAGTCTGTTTTCAGCATATCCACAATGAATTTATTTCCTTGAGCACCCTGCATTATTACTAGACACAAAGCCATCAAGAGCCAAAGGGCTACGAACTGCCCAGAGTAACAATGTGAGGGGCATGGCGGCAAGGAAAACACTAACATTAAAGGGAGAATGTTGGCAAGTAAATTTTATCTGTCTGCCAATTTGTAACGGAAATTAGTGTTCTACTTTCTAGAATATACTTTTCTTCAGAGGTAAATAATCAAACCGTGAACCAACCTTTGTACCACTACAGTTTATAGTTCAAAAGATGTAAACATAATAGCCATCTGAGATAAAAGAAAATGGCTCCTTTGGGAGAAAGCTGGGTGTACCTAAAGGGTGCACCCAGCACCCTTTTATAAAAGTTCATAAATTTTATCATTTTATATTCATATAAAATATGAAAATATAAAATATATACTGTAGATATATTCATATAATAATAAAACTAGAAACTACCTGCACTATTCTGCATCTACTAAATGATTGCTAGAGGGACTCACACTACCAAAGTTTTCTCAATAGGAACAAGACCAGGGTCCTGCTGTCACTTACGGTCCCCACGGCCAGCAGTGAGCCTGGCATGGTGGAGGCCCTCAAACAGTATCTGCTCAGGAGGTGCAGAAGTATAGCCCATTTGGGAAGGACCCAGTTTGATTTTAGAAGCAACATTTCTTAGTTTTAGAGGTCATGCTTCTATTTGTGGACCATATACTCACTTCAGATTCCATTTAAACATTTCAAAATACTATCGGGTTCAAAATGTACATGCTTGTTTTATTATACACATCCCTCGGTTATTTCTATTCTTTATCCAGTTCTTGGTTTTTTTTTTGTTGTTGTTGTTGTTGTTCGTTTTTGAGACAGTCTCACTCTGTTGCCTAGGCTGGAGTGCAGTGGCATGATTATGGCTCAATGTAACCTCAACCTCCCAAGCACAAATGATCTTCCTGCCTCAGCCTCCTGAGAAGCTGGGACCACAGGCATGTGCCACCACACCCAGCTAATTCTTCTGATTTTTGTAGAGATGAGATCTTACTAGGTTGCCCAGACTGGTCTTGAACTCCTGGGCTCAGGTGATCCTCCTGTGTTGGCCTTCCAAAGTATTGGGGTTATAGGTGTGAGCCACTGAGCCTGGTAAGCTCTTGTTTCTGGTTCTGGTAATGACCTGTGGCATGGCAAGGGCTGGCTGTGAGGAGCCCTTTCCAGGCTGTCTGAAGATGGCTTACCAATGTTAACTGAATCTTCCCAGTCTTCCAGCACTTCAGTGACAATAAGCACATAGACATACGTCCTGTGCTTCCTCTCCTGGTTCTGAAGGGCAAAGAGAGAAGGACAGAGAGAGTTTTTCCTTTGAAAGCTGGAATTATTTAAATGAAACACACTCTTAAGCATATGTCCAGAGAGCTTAGACACAAAGATTCTAAACTTTTACTTTTTATGGTCCTACATGATTTAAAACAGGCCACACTTGAATTTGAGGGTGTGCTCTTTGCCTGGACTTCTAAAACCAAGTATTTATATTGTTTTTTCCTCCCCTTCCCCTAAAGACAACTTCACAGGAATGCTGTGACTCCTCAAGAAAAAGGCATCATGTAAATTTAACTAGCTAGAACACCAGGGAAAGGACTGTCGACCGGTGGGCCACCACAGAGGTCTCAAACTTCAGTGACCCCAGCAAGGCAAACAAGCTGAGTGTGACACACACACACACACACACACACACACACACACACACACACACACACCCCTTTTCCCACTAACCCCACTTACCTTTTTGAGAGAGGGCCTTACTTTGTCACCCAGAGTGGAGCACAGTGGCATGATCATGGCTCTTCCTGAGCTTCTTGAGTAGCTGGTAGAGGCACGCACCACCATGCCCGGCTAATTTTTGCATTTTTAGTAGAGACAGCGTTTCACCATGTTGGCTAGGCTCGTCTCAAACTCCTGACCTCAAGTGATCCTCATGCCTGGGCCACCCAAAATGCTGGGATTACCTATGTGAGCCACCATGCCCAGTCAATTTTTGTATTTTTTTTTGTAGAGACAGGATTTCACCATGTTGGCCAGGCTAGTCTTAAACTCCTAGGCTCAAGCGATCCTCCCATTTTGGCCTCCCAAAATGCTGGGATTACAGGCATGAGCCACAGTGCCCAGCCACCTTTTAAAAAATTTTATTTATTGCCAGGGGCGATGGCTCATGTTTATAATCCCAGCACTTTGGGAGGCCAAGGTGGGCGGATCACCTGAGGTCAGGAGTTCCAGACCAGCCTGGCCACCATGGTGAAACCCTGTCTCTACTAAAAATACAAAAATTGGCCAGATGTGGTGGTGGGCACTTGTAATCTCAGCTACTTGGGAGACTGAGACAGGAGAATCGCTTGAACCTAGGAGGCAGAGGTTGTGGTGAGCCGAGATCGTGCCATTGCACTATAGCATGGGTGACAGAGCAAGAGTCTGTCTCAAAAAAAAAAAAAAAAATTTATTGACATATCTATTTTTTCATTAGAGATCTTTCTTCTGATATTTTTATTTTTTAAACTTTTTGTAGAGATAGAGTCTCACTCTCTTGCTCAGGTTGGTCTTGAACTTCTACCCTCAAGAGATTGTCATGCGTCAGCTTCCCAAAATGCTGGGATTACAGGGGTGAGCCACCATTCATGCCCAGCATCTGCTCATCTTTATTTCTCCTGATTTCTCTTTTTTCCCTGCCTTCTTTCAAATTTGTATCACAGCTTATTTCCTTGTTTTTCCTCTCTTTGTTATAGTTACTTATCTTCTATTTTTCTTGTCTCTCTACACTCAGCTACCCTTCCTCCTACCTTGGTAGGAGAGGAAGAAAGGGAGGAATGGGGTAAAATAATACTTACAAATAATTCTAGTAGTTTAGGGGACAAGACTATGGGATTTCTTTCTTTCTTTTTGTTTTAAAGCATGTTATCCTCTGTTGGTGCTGCTTTCTTTAAAAAACTCACCGAGGTTGGGCATGGTGGCTCACGCCTATAATCCCAGCATTTTGGAAGGCTGAGGCAGGAGGATCGCTTAAGCGCAGGAGTTTGAGACCAGCCTAGGCAACATGGCAAGACCCTGTCTCTACAAAAAATTTGAAAATTTAGAAGACATGCTGGTGTGTTCCTGTAGTCTCACCTACTTGGGAGGCTGAAGCAGGAGACTGCTTGAGCCCAGGAGTTCAAGGCTGCAGTGAGCTATGACTATGCCACTGCACTCCAGCCTGGGCGACAGAGCAAGACCTTATCTCAAAAAGTTAAAAATAACTAAAAGAAAACAAAACAAAAAAAACTCGTTGAAACAGAGATGGCATTTTCCCTATGTTAATATCTGTGTGGTTATTAATACATATCATTTGTACCAAAGGTTTTAACAGACTTACCTCAAAAATTCCAACTAATCTTCCCAATGTCCCTTTTACTCCAGCCTGGAAAGTGAAAAGAAGAATTAATGCACTGATAGTATTATATTGCTGGTCTCATTCTGAGTCTTCTTAAGCAATTTATAAAATAGAAACAAAAAACAAGAGGACACAGCTTGGGCAGACTCCACACCTGTGAAGTGATACCAGTGTTTCCTATGTGTCACAGACTGCTAACAGCAGCGTATGCTCTGGGAAGTTAGAATGCCTTTCATTTCTTCTGGTCTCTCTCCCTACTGCAAAGCTAGCTAAACCTAGCAAGATAATCAGGCCATGAAGCCACCATACCAAAAATATTTTGAGGTATTGATTACTTCAGGTCAGGCACTGCCACTTTGGGAGGTTGAATTGGGAGGATCACTTGAGGATAAAAGTTCAAGATCCACTTGGGCAACATAGTGAGACCCTGCCTCTAAAAATTTGTTTTTAAATTAGCCAGTCATGGCAGCATGTGGCTACAGTCCCAGCTACTGGGGAGGCTGAGGTGAGAGGATCACCTGAGCCCAGGAGTTCAAGGTTGCAATGAGCTATGACTACACCTCTGCACTCCAGCCTGGGTGACAAAGTGAGACCATGTCTCAAAAATAATTAATTAATTAATTAATTGGTCAGGTACTATGGCTCACACCTGTAATCCCAGCACTTCGGGAAACTGAGGCAGGTGGATCACTTAAGCTCAGGAGTTCAAGACCAGGCTGGGCAACATGGTGAAACCCTGTCTCCACAAAAAACACAAAAATTAGCTGGGTGTGATGGTGCATGGCTGTAGTTCCAGCTACTCGGGAGGCTGAGGTGGGAGGGTTGTTTGGGTCCAGAAGGTGGAGGTTGCAGTGAGCCGAGATCACACCACTGCACTCCAGCCTGGGTGACAGAGCCAGACCCTGTCTCTAAATACATACATACATACACAGATTACTTCATTCACTTATTCATTCAACAAATATACACTAAATGCCTAATCTGAACCAGAAAACAGTATATGTGCCAGAGGTATAACAATGAATCGGCTAGAATGCAAGATCCCATGAGATTAAGACCCTTGTGTGACTTGGCTGTCCGTATACAATATGCTGGAAGAGAGTTCAGCACCCTGCAAGAACTCAGGAAAGCCTAGATCAATAAGCACATAAACATGGTAATTCTGCTATGGGTAAGTATCATGACAGAAATACACAGAGTGATGACAAGAAGTGGCAGGGAGAGGGGCAACTTCAGTGGTCAGACGTTTTTTTTTGGGGGGGGGGGAAATGGAGTCTCGCTCTGTCACCCAGGCTGGAGTGCAGTGGTGCAATCTTGGCTCACTACAACCTCTGCCTCCCAGGTTCAAGCGATTCTCCTGCCTCAGCCTCCCAAGTAGCTGAGACTACAGGCGCCCCGCCACCACACCAGGCTAATTTATTTTTATTTTTATTTTGTATTTTGAGGAGAGATGGGGTTTCACTATGTTGGCCAGGCTGGTCTCGAACTCCTGACCTTGTGATCCACCCACCTCGGCCTCCCAAAGAGATGGGATTACAGGCGTGAGCCACCATGCCCGGCCTAGACCTTCTTAATATATACTTTTGTTTTTTTCTTTTCCTTTTCTGAGACAGAGTCTCACTCTGTCACCCAGGCTGTAGTGCAGTGGTGCAATCTTGGCTCAGTGCAACCTCTGCTTCCCAGGTTCAAGCAATTCTACCGCCTCAGCCTCCCAAGTAGCTGGGACTACAAGTGTGTGCCACCAAGCCCAGCTAATTTTTCTATTTTTGGTAGAGACAGGGTTTCACCATGTTGGCCAGGCTGGTCTTGAACTCCTGACCTCAGGTGATCCGCCCGCCTCACCATCTCAAGTAGCTGGGACTACAGTCGTATGCCACCACACCCAGCTAATCAAAAAAAATTTTTTTTGTAGAGACAAGATCTTGTTGTGTTGCCCAGGCTAGTCTCAAACTCCTAGCCTCAAGCAATCCGCCCACTGTGACCTCCCAAAGTACAGGAATAACAGTTGTGAGCCATTGTGCCTGGCCTGGATGACATATTTTGAAATTAATTTTTGCTAATTATCTGTCAATGAACTCTGTTCTTTTCTCTTGCCAACATGTCTGCTTTCTCTACCATTTTATATTCATCTACCCACGTGGCTTTTGGTCTACTTGAATGGAAATGTCTGCCTTTCCTTAAATAAGAAAATAGTAAGTTGCTTCTCTCTATTTTTAGAAATAACTGCCCTCCACAGTCAGTTAAAACTAGCTAGCTTATACTTCATGAATAATACACAAGCTGCCAGGCCAGCCTGAGTTGGAAAGCCATTTCTGTACTCTGATCCCAGGCAGCCTGAACATACTCCGCTCATCTCCTGAGACATGTCACCTGTGCTCCTGCCACAAGCCTCCACTGAGGGTCTGGGAGGAGAGCTGTTGGGGCAGATGAGGGCCTTGGGGGACAGAGGTAAGAAAAAAAAATTTTTTTTTTTTTTAAACTCTTGTTGCCCAGGCTGGAGTGCAGTGATGCGATCTCGGCTCACTATAACCTCTGTCTCCTAGGTTCAAGCAGTTCTCTTGCCTCAGCCTCCCGAGTAGCTGGGACTATAGGTGCATTACAGGTGCACACCACCACACCCAGCTAATTTAAAAATATATATATTTTTAGTAGAGACAGGGTTTCACCATATTGGCTAAGCTGGTCTTGAACTCCTGACCTCATGATCTGCCCGCCCCGGCCTCCCAAAGTGCTGGGATTACAGGCGTGAGCCACTGCACCCGGCCCGAGAAAAGATTTAAGAGGCCATCATTCATCTTTCTCCTCCGCAAAGGAGAGAGAGAGAGAAAGCATTCTCTTTAGCAGCTACTATCCAATTATTTTTTTCTTAAAGAAACTAGAAGTTTATAAAACAATCTCCAAACTTTTAGGGCACAAATCAACTTAATATTATGACAACTCAATATAATTCATTTAAAACCTTTGTTTGGCTGGGCACGGTAGCTCAAGCCTATAATCCCAGCACTTTGGGAGGCCCAGGCAGGTGGACTGCTTGAGACCAATAGTTCGAGACCAGTCTGGGCAATAAGGTGAAACCCCATCTCTACAAAATACAAAAAATTAGCTGGGCATGGTGGCACATGCCTATAGTCTCAGCTACTCAGGAGGCTGAAGTGGGAGGATCACCCAAGTCCAGAAAGTCAAGGCTGCAGTGAGCCACAATCGCACCACCGCACTCCAGCCTGGGCAACAGAGACACCTTGTCTCAAAAAAACAAAACAAAATAACTTCAAAACACAAAACTTGCCGGGCACGGTGGCTCAAGCCTGTAATCCCAGCACTTTGGGAGGCCGAGGCGGGTGGATCACGAGGTCAGGAGATCGAGACCATCCTGGCTAACATGGCAAAACCCCGTCTCTACTAAAATACAAAAAACTAGCGGGGCGTGGTGGCGGGTGCCTGTAGTCCCAGCTACTCGGAGGCTTAGGCAGGAGAATNCCCAAGTCCAGAAAGTCAAGGCTGCAGTGAGCCACAATCGCACCACCGCACTCCAGCCTGGGCAACAGAGACACCTTGTCTCAAAAAAACAAAACAAAATAA
The DNA here is from genome assembly GCF_001698545.2 of Rhinopithecus bieti. Classification (NCBI taxonomy): domain Eukaryota; kingdom Metazoa; phylum Chordata; class Mammalia; order Primates; family Cercopithecidae; genus Rhinopithecus; species Rhinopithecus bieti. The sequence goes on along the minus strand of NW_016815774.1, from coordinate 1,072,652 downwards.
CTTCAAAACACAAAACTTGCCGGGCACGGTGGCTCAAGCCTGTAATCCCAGCACTTTGGGAGGCCGAGGCGGGTGGATCACGAGGTCAGGAGATCGAGACCATCCTGGCTAACATGGCAAAACCCCGTCTCTACTAAAAATACAAAAAACTAGCGGGGCGTGGTGGCGGGTGCCTGTAGTCCCAGCTACTCGGAGGCTTAGGCAGGAGAATGGCGTGAACCCTGGAGGCAGAGCTTGCAGTGAGCCGAGATCGCGCCACTGCACTCCAGCCTGGGCGACACAGCGAGACTCCGCCTCAAAAAAAAAAAAAAAAAACACAAAACTTTCGTTTAGTAATAGTAACCTCTGCATTTGACACCAACATGTGTCTATGATTCACTCTGTATCAGATGCAGTTAAGAAAAATGTAAAAGTACGTATCTGAGATAGACACAAATGTGTAAAATCTAGTGTAAGTCAAATTATGCTGCCATTTGTGCACCAACATTTCAGTGGTATTTTTCACTTCCAATTAGTCTTCCAACTTGTAGAACGTAGAAAGTAATGATATTTGTTTGTTTAAAGAGGTGGTGTCTATGTTGCCCAGGCTGGCCTCAAACTCCTGGGATCAAGCAATTCTCCTGCCTCAGCCTCCTGAGTAGTTGGGATTACAGATGCATGCCACCACACAGGGCTAATGATAGTTTATATTTGTCCCTTAGCCTTTCTTTCATAGCATTTATGGGATCTAATTAGCAGAATCTATTTAATGTGACCTTACCAATAATTCTACAGCATAAAGCAAATAAATATTTCCCTATTTACCAATTTTAGAAATTGGAATTCAGCATTTTTCTCAGGAAGAGGTTCCCCCTTTAGTAAAAGGATTTCAGTTCTTTAAGGTCATAGTGCTGACAAAAAAGAAAAATTTCTCACAGGCAAAGGTTCTCCCAGTTTACCTTAGCTATCTTACTTTTTCACAATTTTCCCAGACTCAATGTCCAACTTTCATCTCCTAGTTTTTTCTCAAATGCTGCCACAAGCAATCTGAGAGTGGGTTATTTTTATCTGTCACATGATTCCTGCATGCAGGTCGGGATATGTGTCAGGGCCACATCTGACAGATATTTGGCTCACACATTTGGGGATAAGATTAAATTCAGGGATATATTAAATTTGGTCCCATAAGGATGCTGGTATGGATCTGTCTTTTGCAAAATCATATGAAAGCAGTTACAATTTCAATCTATATGTCAAAAGCCACTAATCTGGAGAGGGAGTCTTTATTTAAAAGTCCATCTTAGTAGAGATAGTTCTTTCACCCTTTTCTAGTACTTTAGGCCTGGTTAACAAAAATAATCTGAACAATTGCCTACCGTTTCTCTTTTTTTTAAGACACAGGGTCTCAGTCTGTCACCCAGGCTAGGGCACATGGTCATAGCTCACTGCAGCCTTGAACTCCTGGGCTCAAGTGATCCTCCTGTCTTAGCTTCCCAAGTAGCTGGGGCTACAGGCATGTGCCACCACAACTGATACTTTCTTAATTTTTTTTTGTAAGGCCAGGTGCGGTGACTCACGCCTGTAATCCCAGCACTTTGGGAGACTGAGGCCGGTGGATCCCCTGACGTCAGGAGTTTGAGACCAGCCTGGTCAACATGGCGAAACCCCATCTCTACTAAAAAGACTAAAATTACCGGGTTGTGGTAGACGCCTGTAATCCTAGCTACTCAGGTGGGTGAGGCAGGAGAATCATTTGAGCCCAGGAGGCGGAGACTGCAGTGAGCCAAGATTGTGCCACTGCGCTACAGCCTGGGCGACACAGCGAGACAGGGTTTCGCTGTGTCGCCCAGCTGGTCTTGAAATCCTGGTCTCAAGCGATCTTCCCACCTTGGTCTCCCAAACTGCTGGGATTACAGGTGTGAGCCACCTGCCCGGCCCTGCTTTTTTAAGAGAAAAAAAACACAAGTGTCTCTTTTTCCTTTGAGGTGTTCTACTGGGATTGAGGTATTTCTCTGGAAAGGGCTGGATCTCATCTTGCTCTGTGGCAGTCTCCCCGTATACGTACAAAAGCTTAGGCAGAGGCACTAATGTGGGTGATGGCCCTTTGAACCTGTGCCTAAAATGATCTACCACAAGGAATCCTGACTTTGTTGGCACAAAGTGGACCGTCATCTTCCGTAACCAGCTTTTCACTCTACAGTAGACATTTTGACCAACACTGATGTCGGCTCAGCCCACAGGCATTCCCCTTCCCTTGCTGCTACCAGGGAGACCCAGATTCTGTCCAGGTGGGGGCTGTGACGTACTTTCAGAAGGCATACCTAAGCAAGGCATAGGAAATTCTGCTCCCCTCTGCAGGGACTGCTTCACGGGTGTTGTATGTTCAACAGCTCCTTAGAGGCTGTCTCTCAGGGACTTCTGGAAAAGATCTCCCACCACGATAAAAAGACTGCACAAAAAGAAACTCTGTACTTCCTTGTCAAGTAGGGATGTGAAAGCTGGAGCTGCTACCATCATCTGATCATAAGGGGAAGGCCAAAGAAATCTAGTGAGAAGCTGACCCAGCACCCTGATGCTGTGGAGCTGTGAAGCAATGAGGTAATAACGGCCAATGTCTGGGCCCTTCATGTTTCTCACATAACTGATGATGCTGAAGCCACTTTTAGATAGGTGTTCTGTTATTATTCGCAGCTGAAAGGTTCCTGCTACTTGTTCCCTTGATTTACAAGGCAGTTGTCTGAGAAGACCAAGAAGTGTATTCCCTACTCCCTGCAAGAGACAACTACTCACCTGAAAATGGTGTTTATCATTCTCTTGCATGTTTTTATACTTTTACTACTTGGGTATGTATCCACTATTAACAGTATTTGTGCAAGTTTCTCTACTGAATTAAAAAAAGGTATTTTACCTTCTATAACTTTTTCCCTCACTATTATGTTTCAGAGTTTTAGCTATATTGACACATGTAGTTCTAGGTAATTCATTTTAATTGTTGAACAGTTATCTATTTTAGGAATTTACCATAATTTATTAATCCACTCACTTGTCAGTTTACTTCTGCTATTATCAAAAATGCTGCAAAAAATTCTCTTGTAGATCTAATCTATCTCCTCGTTGTCAAGTGAAAGAGTTTCTCTGAGATTTACACTAAAAGTCAAATTTCTCAGTCACAGAGGATAAGTACCTCCAGATATTTTCAAGTTGGTCTCTTTTGGTAGATCAACTGCAGATATGGTGACCACTCTCCACCTCTCCCTACATCCATATCCTTTGACATGTAATTCTGCAGCTCTACCTATCAAGGGATAGAATCTCCTTACCCATCCCTACATCTAGGCTTGCCTTGTGTCTTGCTTCGGCCAACAGAATGTAGAAGAATGGTTTACCAGGTCCAAGCCTAGGCCTCAAGAGGCCTTGTAGTTTCCACTTTTCCTCCTGGAACTCTGCCATCGGCATATGAATAAGCCTGAGCTTAGGCTCCTAAAGGATGAAAGACCACAGCTGTCTAGGCTGAGTGGCCTACAGCCAGCTAACCTCCAAACTGTGTGAGAGCATAGCCAAGATCAGCAGAGTTGCCTACTTAACTCAGAGCTGGCTGCAGATATCTGAATAGTCCAGCTGCCACCAGAAGTTGACCTTGGCTTGTAAGTAGTAATGTGTACTCTTTAAAGCCATTGCATTTTGGAATAGTTTGTTATACAGCAAACTGATACACTCTCCAAAGTACACAGGCAGTGTATGAGGTGCCATCACTCTTGTTCTTCAATACTTAATATTTGTTGTTAGCCATTTTCCCTCCCCACTTTTGGGTCAATATAATGAGCGCGAAATTGTATTACATTATTTTTTAACTGAAATTGTGTGCTTTTTCCTACTTTAGTGAACATTCAGATTTCCTCTTTGGAGAATTATACATTCATATTCTTATTTGACAGGTGACCATCATAATGAATCTGCAGTTCTTTGTGTCTTTATTAATTAATTTATTTTTTTGAGACCAGTCTCTATAGCTCAGGCTGGAATGCAGTGGTGCAATGATGGCTCATTGCAGCCTCAACCTCCCAGGCTCAAGCAATCCTCCTGCCTCAGCCTCCTGAGTAGCTGGGACTATAGGCACATGCCATCACAACTGGCTTTTTTTTTTTTTTTTTCTGTAGAGATGAGGTTTTGCCATGTTGCCCAGGCTGGTCTCAAACTTCTGGGCTCAGACTATTCTCCCATTTCAGCTTCCTTCTTGATACTTATGCTTTATGCTCTGGTAAATATTTTCTCCCAATCTGGCACTTGTCTTTTACCCTTGTTTACAATGTTCTTTCCTGAGCATGTTTTATTAGACACAGTTTATTTTACTTATCTTTACCTTTTGTGTTAGCTATCTTGTTTAAGAAACACATCCCTGGCTGGGTGCGGTGGCTCATGCCTGTAATCCCAGCACTTTGGGAGGCCAAGGTGGGCAGATTGCCTCAGTTCAGGAGTTCCAGACCAGCCTGGGCAAAATGGTGAAATCCGTCTCTACTAAAATACAAAAAATTAGCCCGGCGTGGTGGCATGTGCCTGTAGTCCCAGCTACTTGGGAGGCTGAGGCAGGAAAATTGCTTGAACCCGGGAGGCAGAGATTGCAGTGAGCCGAGATTGTACCACTGCACTCCAGCCTGGGTGACAGAGTGACACTCTGTCTCAAAAAA
>NW_016815774.1:1052640-1064182 GCF_001698545.2 Rhinopithecus bieti | reverse complement strand
AAAAAAAAAAAAAAAAAAAAAAAAAAAAAAGTAACACATCCCTATTCCTATGCCATAAAATTAGAGTCATATTATCTTTTCTAATTATCTGAGAGTTTTATCATATGACTCATCTGTAATTTATTTCCAAATAGCTAATGGTCTAGAGAGTCTAGAATAGAGCCATAGATATTACTGTTTTACTAATCTAGTTGTTAATTTATGTACTAATAGCATATGCTGATGATTTTAACTAATACTGGCTAATTTTTTGTATTTTTAGTAGAGATGGGGTTTCACCGTGTTAGCCAGGATGGTCTTGAGCTCTTGACCTCGTGATCTGCTGGCCTCAGCCTCCCAAAGCGCTGGGATTACAGGCGTGAGCCACTGCACCCAGCCCTCTGCTCTTCTTTTTGTTTTTTGTTTTTTTGTTTTTTTTTTGAGACGGAGTCTCGCTCTGTCGCCCAGGCTGGAGTGCAGTGGCCGGATCTCAGCTCACTGCAAGCTCCACCTCCGGGGTTTACGCCATTCTCCTGCCTCAGCCTCCCGAGTAGCTGGGACTACAGGTGCCCGCCACCTCGCCCGGCTAGTTTTTTTGTATTTTTTTTAGCAGAGACGGGGTTTCACCATGTTAGCCAGGATGGTCTCGATCTCCTGACCTCGTGATCCGCCCGTCTCGGCCTCCCAAAGTGCTGGGATTACAGGCTTGAGCCACCGCGCCCGGCCAACCTCTGCTCTTCTTTAACAAAAACTTCTAAGCCATTTTTGTACCTTTACATATAAATGCCAAAAATCAGTTTTTTTCAGATATTTTGGCAGTGGTGCAAACACAGCTTACTGCAGCCTTGACCTGCTGGGCTGAAGTGATCCTCCCTCCTCAGCCTCTTGAGTAGCAGGCATCACAGGTGTGTGTCAACATACCTGGCAATTTTTTTTTTTTTTTTTTTTTGTAGAATTGGGGTTCTCATTATGTTGCCCAGGCTAGTCAGAAGCAGCAATACTCAGCTGGTTTTCTTGCATATCAATCTTATCTCTCGCAATCTTTCTAAATGTGTTCACTAATTCTATTAATACTAGAGTTCCTGTTGTTTTTCTTTCATTTTCTAAGTTAATAATCGCACCTTCTGTAGATAACAAAAATTTTGTTTCTTTGGAATCTTTACAATTTGTATTTATTTTTATTGTCTTAATTGCAGTGGCTAGGATCGCAGTTCAATATTAAATGTTAGCATAACAGCAAGCAGAACTGTCTTATTCTTATCTGTCATGGGAATGCTTTGAACATTTCAAAAATATGTTTGCTCTGGTTTTATTAGATGCTCTATCAGGTTAAGAGAGTTCCTTTTATTTTTAGCTTGCTAATAGTTTTATAATGAATAGGTGTTGAATTTTAATAAATTTTACTTAGAATTCGTGCAAATTCTCATTCATAAATGACAATTTACTGTTCCTTTCTAGTTTTAATTATCAAGATCAGGGGTCAGCAAACTACGGCTTATAGGCCAAATCCATCCTGCTATCAGTTTTTGCAAATAAAGTTTTACTGGAACATAGCTATGTCATTCGTTTAAGTATTGTCTACAGCTGCTTTCACATTACAACAGGAGAGCTGAGATACCATATGAATTCTAAAGTCTAAAACATTTACTATCTGGCCCTTCAAAGAAAGTCTGCTACGAGGCCAGGCACGGTGGCTCATGCCTGTGATCACAGCACTTTGGGAAGCCGAGGCAGGTGGATCACCAGAGGTCAGGAGTTCGAGACCAGCCTGGCCAACATGGCGAAACCCCCATCTCTACTAAAGTTACAAAATCAGCCAGGTGTAGTGGTGCATGCCTGTAATCCCAGCTACTCAGGAGGCTGAGGGAGGAGAACCGCTCGAACTTAGGAGGCAGAGGTTGCAGTGAGCTAAGATCACGCCACTGCACTCTAGCCTGGGTGATGAGAGTAAAATGGGTGATGAGAGTGAAACTTGGTCTCAAAAAAAAAAAAGAGAAAATTTGCTATTGCTGGGCATGGCTCATACCTCTAATCCTAGCACTTTGGGAGGCTAAGGTGGAAAGACTGTGAGCCCATGAGTTCAAGACCAGCCTGGGCAACATAGTGAGACCCCTTATATTTAAAAAAAAAAAGAAAAAAAGAAAGAAAGGAAAGAAAAGAAAGAAAGAGAGTTTGCTAATGATTAATCAAGATCTTACCAGTCTTACAAAAGGTATGTAACCATCCTCTAAATAGTCTTCAAGAATATACATATTTAAAATATTTAGTAAAATTAATCTAGTCTGATCTTGGTACTTTTTGGCAGGAAGGAAGGTGCTTACTACTTAATTTCTTTAAGGACTAATGATCTACACGTAGGTTTTCAAATTTTCTTTTCCTTTTTTTTTGTTTTGTTTGTGAGAAAGGCTCTCACTCTGTCTCCCAGTCTGGAGTACAGTGGTACAGATCATGGCTCATTGCAGCCTTGACCACCCAGGCTGAAGCAATCCTCCCACCTCAGTCTCCTGAGTAGCTGGGGCAACAGGGTTCACCATCATGCCCAGCTAATTAAAACTTTTTTTTTTTTTTTGTAGAGATGAGGTCTCACTGTATCACCCAGGCTGGTCTTGAACTCCTGGGCTCAAGTGATCCTCCTGCCTTTGCCTCCAAAATTGCTGGATTACAGGCATGAGCCACTGTGCCTGGTCTGATTTTTGTTTGTTTGTTTTTTTGATATGGAGTCTTGCTTTGTCATCCAGGCTAGAGTGCCATGGTGTTATCTTGGCTGACTGCAACCTCCACCTTCCGGGTTCAATCGATTCTCCTGCCTCAGTCTCCCTAGTAGCTGGGACTACAGGCACGCGCCACCATGCCCGGCTAATTTTTGTATTTTTAGTAGAGATGGGGTTTCACCATGTTGGCAGGCTGGTCTCGAACTCCCGACCTCAAGTGATCCAACTGCCTTGGCCTCCCACAGTGCTGGGATTACAGGTGTGAGCCACCATGCCTGGCCTGGATTATTCTAAAAGTAAATTTGGGTAGGATTTTCTGGAAAATTTCTATGAAAGTTTTCAAATCTTTCTGTTTGTTACTCCTTGTAACATTGTTATAATTTAAAAACCTCTTATTATAAATCTGTGGTTATTTCTCTTTTTTGTTCTTCATTTATTTTTGTCTTATTTATCAGTCTTGCCAGAAGTTTATCTATTTTATTAGACAAATAAAAATAACCCACTTTTAGTTTTGTTGATCATTTCTATTTTTCTATTAATTTCTACCCCTTTCCTTGTTATTTCTGTCCCTTTACTTCCTTTGGGCTTGCTCTTGTTTTTTCCAGCTTGAGTTGATTGCTTAATTTATTTAATGTCCATTTAACTTTCTAATATAAGCATCTAAGCATCAAAGAACTGACTGAGCTGTGTCCCCTAAGTCATGACGTGAAGTGCTTTCATAGTTCTTCAGCTCTGTTTGCTTATTTCTGTGATTAACTCATGGATTATTTAGAACTTTTTTTTGTTTCCAAACCTATGTTTCTCTTTCAAGCTTGTTGATTTCTAATTTTACTGCATTCTATCAGAGTATACATAGTCTATAAATACTGATGCTCTGGAATTTGTAATAATTCCTGTACAACATATGGTTATGTTCTTATCCTTCCATGCATGCTTGAAAAAATTACATAATCTTCGTTGGGTGGAAGCTTATCTCTCAACATAGCTACGTGCTCAATCTTGTTAATGGTGTTATTTAATCTCTATTTTCTGTTTGCCACTTTTCAATCATTTTCTAAATGAGATTTTATTGTTCTTCATAGGGACAATTAAGCACAAAATGAGATGTTTTGAAGTCTTCAATATGGCTATTGAGTTGTCGACTTTCCCCATAACTCTGATAATTTTTACTTTATATTGATGAAGGTTTACTAGGTGTACATAAGTTCATGACCACCACACTGTCTTGGCAGTCCTTAAATTTGCTTCCTGTGTAGCAAGCTTTGTGATAAGCAGCTTGTATCTGTAAGTCCATAGAATTAAGAGAAAGCTGTTAAGTGGCAACTCGGCCGGATAAGTTAGATTTGTCTAAATCCAGCAGCTGTTGGTAGTTTAATGATTGTGGCATCTCCAGAGGCAAGGGTTGCATTTAGTGTTTGCTGAAACCACTGTTAATTATATTGAAGTCAATGGAAAGTAAGCTGTGGATATATTTCCTAATGACTAAAAATCCTTTCCTGGAATGTGGAGCTGGATGGGAAAGCAAACACAACTGTTTTGGAAGACTCTTCTGGACTCAGTTCATTTCGCAGAAGGCGACTGGCTCCTGTCCCAGTAATTCCACCTCTATTCAGGGTTCCAACACAAACCAGCTCAAATATAGTACTATATTCTAACAGGGCACATTCTAATCTGTACACTTAGCCACTAAACTTACTATTCGTCAACAGGTAGCATTCAATGTGTGTTATAACACAGACCACTAAACTGAGTAAAAAGATACCTTTCATTCCAATTGTTAAAAAGTGGTTAAAAAGCAATTTAGGGTAGTTATTTGTACTAAAAGTGTGCTAACAGCAAAATACCTTTAAATTAGTCAATTTAAAATACCAGTTCCTTGACTAAGGAGCAATTATTTTTTAAACGCTACTAGCTTTTGAGATAAATCATACACAGAAATGAGTGAATTTACAAATGTGGCCTATGTGCAATTTGTGAAGAGTAGTCTATTAAAAGCAAGATACTCCTGTGTAGTATCTTAGAGAAACAAAAACATTTATATCATTATTTTCAAGTCAAAGGAAAAAAAAGATATAATTCTAAAATGTTGGGTGTGGTGGTACACAACCGTAATCCCAGCTACTTGGGAGGCTAGGTAGCAGGACTGCATGAGCCCAGGAGTTCAAGACCAGCATGGGCAACATATCAAGACCCTGTCTCTAAAAATAATAACAATAATAATAAATAATAATAATTCTAAAACTTAAAAAAAAGTTAAGGCCAGGTGTGGTGGTTCATGCCTGCAATGCAGCACTTTTGGAGGTCAAGGCAAGAGGATGGCTTGAGGCCAGGAGTTAAAGCTCAGCCTGGGAAACAAAGCGAGACCCCATCTCTACAAAAATAAAAAAATTAGCCAGGCATGGTGGCACGCCTGTAGTCTTAGCTACTCAGGACGACGAGGTGGGAGGATCGCTTGAGCCCAGGAGGTTGAGCCTGCAGTAAGCTATGACTGCACCACTGCTCTCCAGTCTGGGCAACAGAGGGAGAATCTGTCTCTAAAAATTTTAACAAAAAATGTAGTGGCAGACTATGTATATTATCTCTTCTTCCAAGGAACCCATTAAAATGAAGGATAAGAACAAAATAAAGAGAAAAATGAAATAATGTAAGATGCTCAATTAAACCCACAAAAGGCAGAGAAAGAATGGAAGACAAGAACAGGAACAGAAAACAAAGGGCAATGGATAGAAAGCTATCAAACATGGGAGATATTAATTCAACTACATCAATAATCATTTTAAACATCAATGGTCTAAATACATCAATTAAAAGACAGGGTCGGGCGCAGGGGCTCATGCCTGTAATCCCAGCACTTTGGGAGGCCGAGGCAGATGGATCACTTGAGGTCAGGAGTTTGAAACCAGCCTGGCCAACATAGTGAAACTCCGTCTCTACTAAAATATAAAAAAATTAGCAGGGCATGGTGGCACATGCCTGTAGTCCCAACTACTCAGGAAGCTGGGGCAGGAGTATCATTTGAACCTAGGAGGCGGAGGTTGCGGTAAGCCAAGATTGTGCAACTGCACTCCAGCCTGGGAGACACAAAGAAACTCCGTCTCAAAANAAATGAAGGATAAGAACAAAATAAAGAGAAAAATGAAATAATGTAAGATGCTCAATTAAACCCACAAAAGGCAGAGAAAGAATGGAAGACAAGAACAGGAACAGAAAACAAAGGGCAATGGATAGAAAGCTATCAAACATGGGAGATATTAATTCAACTACATCAATAATCATTTTAAACATCAATGGTCTAAATACATCAATTAAAAGACAGGGTCGGGCGCAGGGGCTCATGCCTGTAATCCCAGCACTTTGGGAGGCCGAGGCAGATGGATCACTTGAGGTCAGGAGTTTGAAACCAGCCTGGCCAACATAGTGAAACTCCGTCTCTACTAAAAATATAAAAAAATTAGCAGGGCATGGTGGCACATGCCTGTAGTCCCAACTACTCAGGAAGCTGGGGCAGGAGTATCATTTGAACCTAGGAGGCGGAGGTTGCGGTAAGCCAAGATTGTGCAACTGCACTCCAGCCTGGGAGACACAAAGAAACTCCGTCTCAAAAAAAAAAAAAAAAAAGGGGGGGGGGGGTGGGGGGCAGGTGCGGTGGCTCACGCCAGTAATCCCAACACTTTGGGAGGTGGAGGTGGAGGATCGCTTGAGCCTAGAATTTCGAGATCAGCCTGGTCAACAAGGGGAGACCCTGTCTCTACAATAAATAAATAAATAGCTAGGCATAGCGGTGTGTGCCTACATGTAATCACAGCTACTCAAGAAGCTGACGTGGGTGGACAGCTTGAGCCTGGGAGGTCGAGACTGCAGTGAGCACTGATTGCACCATCGCACTCCAGCCTGGGAGACAGCGTGAGATCTTCTCTCAAAAAAAAAAAAAAAAAAGACTGAGACTGTCAGAGTGTATCACAAAACGAGAGTCATCTAATATGTTTAATATGTTGTCTACAAGAAACACCGTTTAAGTATAAAAACACATACCTTGAAAGTAAAGGGATAGAGAGTGATACATACCATGCTAACACTAATCAAACGCAAGCAGGAGCAACTAACTACATTAATCTCAGAAAAAGCAGACTTCAGAGCACTAAAGTGATCAGGAATAGAGAAACATTACATAATGATAAAGGGATCAGTTCTACAAGATGATGTAATAATAGTCAATGTGTATATGCCTAACAACAGAATATCAAAATATATGAGGCAAAAACTGACAGAACTGCAAGGAGAAGTAGATGAATCCATTATTCCTGTTGGGGACTTCAACACCCCTCTATCAGAAATAGGCAGATCTAGGTAGCAGAAAATCAAACTGACATAAGTGACCTCTATAGACCACTTTATCCAACAACAGCAGAATACAAATTATTCTCAAGCTCACATGGAACATCCAACAAGACAGACCACATTCTGAATTACAAGACATACCTTAACAAATCTGAAAGAACAGTACACATAAAAATGTATGCTCTCAGACCACAATGGAGTTAAGAAATCAGTTAACTTGGCTGGGCACAGTGGCTCACAACTGTAATCCCAGCATTTTGGGAGGCTGAGATGGCATGATCGCTTGAGCTCAGGAGTTCGGGACCAGCCTGGGCAACATAATGAAAGCCTATCTCAAAAAAAAGAAAAAAAGAAAAAAAAGAAAGAAATCAGTAACTGAAAGATTACTGGAAAATCCCCTAGTATTTGGAGATTAAACAACACACTTCCAAATAACATATGAATCAAAGCAGAAATCTCAAGAAAATTTTGAATAAAATAAAACATAACATCAAAATTTGTGGGATGCAGTGAGAGTGGTGCTTAGAGGAAAACTTTAGCACTAAATGCATATATTAGAAAAGAAAGATCTAAAATTAATAATCTAAGCTTTTACCTTAGGAAACTAGAAAAAGAGCAAATTAAATCCAAGTAAGCAGAAGGAAATAATTAAAAATGAGAACAGAAGTCAATGAAATTGAGACAGAAAATCAATTGAGAGGATGAACATAACCCAAAACTGGTTATTTAAAAGGTCAGTAAAATTAAAAAGCCTAAAAGTATACAAATATATGTTTAAAATATATAATAAAAATAAAATCATATAAAAATTGATAAGACTTTAGCCAGGCTAATTAAGAAAAAAAGAAAACACAAATTACTAATATTAGACATGAAAGAGGAGACATCACTAAAGACGCCATGAACAAAAAAGAGGAAAATAAAAGAAAACTATGAACAACCCTGTGCCCATGGATTTCACAATCTACACGAAATGAGCAATTCCTGGAAAGGTAGAATCTGTCAAAACTCACACAAGAAAAAACAATCCCAATAAATTTACATCTATTAGAGAAATTAAATGAATAATTAATAACTGGCTAGGTGCGGTGCTGCATGCCTATAATCCTAGCACTTGGGAGGCTGAGGTGGGAAGATTGCTTGAGGCCAGAAGTTTGAGACAAGCAGGAGCAAAACCACTGAGACCCCGTCTCTGCACAAAATAAAAAAATTAGCTTAGCATAGTTGCCTATTCATGTAGTCCCAGCTACTCAGGAGGCTGAGGCTGGAAGACTGCTTGTGCCCAGGAGTTTGAGGCTCCAGTGAGCTATGTTTGTGCCACTGCCCGCCAGCCTGGGTGACAGAGCAAGACCCTGTCTCAAAAATAATAACAAGAGCAGGGCACAGTGGCTCACGCCTGTAATCCCAGCACTTTGGGAGGCTGAGGAATGAGGATCACTTGAGGTCATGAGTTCAAGACCAGCCTGACCAACATAGTGAAACCCTGTGTCTACTAAAAATACAAAAAATTAGCTGGGCGCAGTAGTACATGCCTGTATCCCAGTTACTCGGGAGGCTGAGGGGGGAGAAACACTTGAACCAGGAAGCAGAGGTTGCAGTGAGCTGAGATCATGCCACTGCACTCCAGCCTGGGCAACAAAGTGAGACTCTGTCTCAAATAATAACAACAACAACAACAACAACAACAATAACCATAATAATAACCTTCCAAAACAGAAAGCACCAGGCCCAGATGGGCCACTGGTGAATTCTACAAGTTAAGGAAAAAATTATACCAATTCTCTACAATTTCTTTTAGAAGGAAGAATACTTCCTAACTTAAGTCTATGAGGCCAGCATTACCCTAATACCAAAACAGGACAAATACATCACAAGAAAACTATGGACCAATATCTTGTAGTAAATCAAATCCAACAATGTGTAAAAAGAATTACACCTACTATCAAGTGGGATTTATCTCTCCCAAGCCTGGTTCAATGTTCAATAATCAATTAATGTATTCCATTACATCAACAAGCTAAAAGTAACATGATCAGGCACAGATGCAGAAGACACATGTGACAAAATCACACCTACTCATGATAAAAAAAAACTCTCAATCTCCAATCATAGTTGGACACAGAAAAAAAAAAAAGGAAAAAAATAACCTCTCAACAAACTAGGAACAGAGGGAGACTTCCTCAATTTGATACAGAATAAGTACAAAAAACTATCACTAACATCATGCTTAATGGTAAGAAACCAGAAGCTTAATGGTGAGAAACTAGAATAAAATACAACTGTATTCGTTTGCAGATGACATGATTTTAATTTTTTAAAATCCAAAAGAATTGACAAAATATTGTGAAATTAAAACAATTAGCTTGTTTTAGGCTGCAAGATACAAGCGTAATATACATAAGTCAATTGCTTTTCTAGATCCCAAGAATAAACAAGAATTTGAAATTAAAAACAGTATCATTTACATCAGCACCTCCTAAAGTGAAATAATTAGGTATAAATTTATAACATACACGTACAAGATCTATATAAGAAAAACCACAAAACTTTCAGATTTCAAAGAAAAACTAAACAAATGGCAACAATCCATGTTAATTAATAGGAAGACTCAACATTATTATGTCAGTTCTTCCCAAATTGATTTACAGATTCAACACAATCCCAATTAAAATCCCAGCAAGTTATTTTTTGAATATTGAAAAAGTGATCCTAAAGTTTATAAGGAGATGCAAAAGCCCAGACAGCCAAATCAGTAAGAAAGGAGAACAAAGTTGGAGAATGGATATCCAACTTCAAGACTTACTATAATGTTACAGTACTCAAGACAGTGGTTTTAGTAAGAAACAAATAAATAAATAAATGGACAAATAGCGAGCCCAGAAATAGACCCACATCAATACAGTATACAGATCTTTGACAAAGGAATGAGAGCAACACAATGGAGAAAAAAAACTGTCTTTTCTACCTATGATGCTGGCATTTTTGCCCGGCCATCCACATGCAGAAAAATCAATCTAGACACAAACTTTATACCCTTCAAAAAAATTAACTCAAGATGAATCACAGACCTAAATGTAAAATACAAACCTATAATACTCCCAGAAGATAACACAGGGGAAAATATAGGTGACCTTTGGTTTGGCAATGAATTTTTAGATGCAACACCAAAGGCAGAATACCTGAAAGAAAAAATTGATAGGATGAACTTCATTAAAATAGAAAACACCTATTAGGATAGTTAAAATTGGCAGGGCACGGGTGGCTCACGCCTGTAATCCCAGCACTTTGGGAGGCTGAGGCAGGTGGATCACTTGAGGTCAGAAGTTCAAGACCAGCCTGGCCAACATGGCAAAACTCCGTCTCTACTAAAAATACATAAATTAGCCGAGTGTGGTGGTGCGCGCCTGCAATTCCAGCTACTTGGGAGACTGAGGCAGGAGAACTGCTTGAACCTGGGAGGTGGAGGTTGTAGTGAACTGAGATCTCATCACTGTACTCTAGCCTGGGCAACAGAGACTCCGCCACCAAAAAAAACAAAAAACAAAAAAAGGGATAGCTAAAATCTAAAACACTGACAACACCAGATGCTGGTGAGGAACTCTTATTTGCTAGCTGGAAAGAATGCAAAATGACACAGCCACATTGGCAGCTTCTTATAAAACTATACATGCTATTAACCATATGATGATAAAGCAACTGCACTCCTTGGTGTTTACCTAAATTAGGAGGTGACAGCTTATGTCCATGAAAAAACCTACACATAAATGTGGGTCTATTTCTGGGCCCGCTATTGTTCCACTTATTTATTTATTTGTCTCTTACTAAAACTACACTGTCTTGATTACTGTATAGCAGGTTTATTAATAACTGCCAAAACTCAGAAGCAACCATGATTCCCTTTAGTAGGTAAATTCAGTAGGTGAATGGATAAATAAGGCATGGTACATCTACACAAAGGATTATTATTCAGTGCTCAAACAAATGAACTATCAAGTTATATATGTAAGGACATGGAGGGGGCCGGGCATGGTGGCTCACGTCTATAATCCCAACACTTTGGGAGGCTGAGGTGGGTGGATCACCTAAGGTCAGGAGATCGAGACCAGCCTGGCCAACACGGTGGAACCCCCTCTCTACTAAAATTACAAAAATTAGCTGGGCGTGGTGGCGCACAACTACAGGCCTGTAGTCCCAGATACTTGGGAGGCTGAGGCAGGAGAATTGCTTGAACCTGGGAGGTGGAGCTTGCAGTGAGCTGAGATTGCACACCTGCACTCTGGCCTGGGTGACAGAGCGAGACCCTGTCTCAGAAAAAAACAGAAAAATAAATAAAGACATAGAGGAATCTTTTTTTTTTTCTTTTTTCTTTTTTTTATTATACTTTAAGTTCTAGGGTACATGTGCATAACGTGCAGGTTTGTTACATATGTATATTTGTGCCATGTTGGTGTGCTGCACCCATCAACTCGTCAGCACCCATCAATTCATCATTTATATCATGTATAACTCCCCAA
>NW_016815774.1:1036877-1051926 GCF_001698545.2 Rhinopithecus bieti | reverse complement strand
TCACTGAGCAGTGGTTTGTAGTTCTCCTTGAAGAGGTCCTTTACATCCCTTGTAAGCTGGATTCCTAGGTATTTTATTCTCTTTGAAGCAATTGTGAATGGAAGTTCATTCCTGATTTGGCTCTCTGCTTGTCTGTTACTGGTGTATAAGAATGCTTGTGATTTTTGCACATGAATTTTGTATCCTGAGACTTTGCTGAAGTTGCTTATCAGCTTAAGGAGATTTTGGGCTGAGACGATGGGGTTTTCTAAATATACAATCAAAGACATAGAGGAATCTTAAATGCATATTACTAAGTGGAAAAAGTCAATCTGAAAAGGCTACATACTGTATATTCCAACTACAAGACATTCTAGGAGAAGTAAAACTATGAAAACAGTAAAAGATCAGTGGTTACCAGGGGTTTAGGGGAGGGAGGGATGAATATGCAGAGCACAGAGGATTTTTATAGGGCAGTGAAACTATTCTGTATGATACTATAATTCTGGATACATGTCATTATGCCTTCCTACAAATCCAAAGAAAGTACACCAAGAGGGAACCTTATGAAAACTATGGATTTGGGGTGATTATGATGTGTCAGTGTTGGTACTTTTTTTTTTTCTTTTTTTTTTTTTGGAGACAGAGTCTTGCTCTGTCACCCAGGCTGGAGTGCAGTGGCACAATCTCAGCTCACTGCAAGCTCTGCCACCCGGGTTCCTGTCATTCTCCTGCCTCAGCCTCCCGAGCAGCTGGGACTACAGGCGCCCGACACCATGTCCGGCTAATTTTTTTGTATTTTTACTAGAGACGGGGTTTCACTGTGTTAGCCAGGATGGTCTCGATCTCCTAACCTCGTGATCCGCCCACCTCAGCCTCCCAAAGTGCTGGGATTACAGGCATGAGCCACTGCGCCTGGCCAGTGTCGGTACATTGATTGAAGCAAATGTACTGCTGTGGTGTGAGACGTTGATAATGGGGGCTATGCACATGTAGGGTCAGTGGATATATGGGAACTCTGTGTGGTTTGCACTCAATTTTGCTGTGAACCTAAAACGGCTTAAAAACAAAAAAAGTTAAGGCTGGGTGCAGTGGCTCATGCCTGTAATCCCAACACTTTGGGAGGCCAAGGTGGGCGGATCACAAGGTCAGGAGATCAAGACCATCCTGGCTAACACGGTGAAACCCCATCTCTACTAAAAATACAAAAAATCAGGCCAAGAGCGGTGGCTCACGCCTGTAATCCCAGCACTTTGGGAGGCCGAGGCGCGTGGACCACCTGAGGTCAGGAATTCAAGACCAGCCTGACCAACATGAAGAAACCCATCTCTACTAAAAATAAAAAATTAGCCGGGCATGGTGGTGCGTGCCTGTAATCCCAGCTACTTGGGAGGCTGAGGCAAGAGAATCACTTGCACCCAGGAGGTGGAGGATGCGGTGAGCCGAGATTACACCATTGCATTCCAGCCTGGGCAATAAGAGTGAAACTCAAGACTCAAAAAAAAAAAAAAAAAGGGAGCATAGAAAAATTAAATAAACCCTGGCTGGGGGTGGTGGCTCATGCCTTTAATCCCAGCACTTTGGGAGGCCAAGGCAGGTAGATTACTTGAGGTCAGGAGTTTGAGACCAGCCTGGCCAATATGGCGAAATCCCGTCTCTACTAAAAATATAAGGCCGGGCGCGGTGGCTCACACCTGTAATCCCAGCACTTTGGAAGGCCAAGGTGGGTGGATGTTCTGAGGTCAAGAGTTTGAGACCAGCCTGGTCAACATGGCGTAACCCTGTCCCTACTAAAAAAAAAAAAAAAAAAATACCCAGGCGTGGTGGTGCGTACCTGCAGTCCCAGCTACTTGGGAGGCTGAGGCAGGAGAATCACTTGAACCTGGAAGGTGGGTGTTGCAGTGAACCAAGATCCCACCACTGCATTCCAGCCTGGGTGACAGAGTGATACTCTGTCTAAAAAAAAAAAAAAAATTAAACCCTAATGCCAAAAGTAGTTTCTTTCCTAACTACGTAAAGAAGCCTAAAATTATTCATATAGTTCATTAACTTAATTAGCACACTCCTGACAAAGGTAATAGGGTGATGTGAGGGGAAAAGGGAACATGAAAGCCCAGGACTTTGGGAGACAGTCCTGAGGGTTCACGTCATAAGTCACTGTGTGATTCAGGGCAAATTAGTCTGTTTTCCTAGTAAGAATAATACCTAGCATTTGAGTTCTTACTAAATGTCTACCTGTGAAGCAGGTATTATATCATGATAGCTATGCTCCACACAAGAACACTGGTATCTAGAGATGATAAATAATTTGCCAATACTATGCAGTTATACATCAGCACCAGGACTAGAACCTAGGTGTCTTCGATTTTAAAGCATATACACGTACCAACCTCCTGATCTCCGCTGCTGGGAAAATAAATCAGGACACTTTCTGCAGGGGAGATAAGTTTATTTAAATGGAATATTAAATTATTTTTTGAATTTGCAGTTACTACTGGGGTATTACATAAATCTTTTGCCTTTTAGACTACCTGAAAAATCCGTATGAAGGGCCAGCTTTAAAAAGGGAGTTAGGGGAACAAACACTTAAGAAAACTGGTTTTGCAGTCTTAAGTTATTCTGGTTCTCTTACTACCCGAAAGCCTCCTCAATTTTCTAGCTTTCATTTTAAAGGCAGAACTGGCAGTTTCAGTTTGAAATGACAAAAAAATTCAACTTTGCCAAATATCACTACAAACGTGGTCTTGTTCTTTCTGAAACATTTAATATCACATCTATTCACTCACCAGAGATGAACAGTTTATTTTAAAGCAGCAATAAGCTGCATCTACCTTTCTTATTCTCAATTTGCTAAATGACATCATTTTTAAATTTTAGACGAATAGGTATGTAGTGGCATCTCACTATTCAATGGCATTAAAGGTAATTTATTTCATTAAAAAATTTTTTTAAGACAGAGCACAACCCTGTCTCAAAAAGAGTTTACTCATTTAGATCATGTACAGACATATCTTTTAAATATGTATTCGAAAGAAAAAACTGAAGGCCTGCATATAGGTTTCTGTTTGACCAAAAGTATAGATTTAAACTAGACAACCTCTTGACGTCCTTTCAACAATGTGATTCTATGACCTCATAAAAATAAATTCCACTTAATATCACAGACCCTATATATGACAGGCATGCTACCTTAGGCTTCTCAAGTTTAAGGATTTTCTCAGTGATGTCCTCATTCAGTTTGACGCCCAGAGCTTTGCTGGTCACACGGCCAGAAATAGCTGATCGTCTTTCTTCCTGCTTTCATAAATCTCTGCTAAAGCATGTCATGGAGGAGCTCTTGTCATCTTGGTTAAAACAATCTCTTCCCCTCTTTGACTGCCTTACTCTCCACTCTAGAAACCCACTTCAAAAGCCTGGCTCTTTTTGTTTTGTTTTGTAGAGACAGGTCTCTCTCTGTTGCCCCGGCTGGTCTTGAACTGACCTCAAGCAATCCTCCCACCTCAGTCTCCCAAAGCGCTGGGATTACAGGTGTCAGTCACCACATCTGGCCCAAAAGCGTGGCTCTTTTGAGAGTGTTTTTATGGCTTATTTTGAAACTAAAACCGTATCTATTTTAGGGCCTGATGTGGACCCCTACCAAGTCCCTTAACTGACAGAATGAGTTATTCAGATGGCATCCCAGACTGCCCTCAAATTCCCCCTCAATCACAAAAGGTAGTAAAGAGGAACAACAATGGAGCCAAACGAAATGAACACTTCAGTGGCAAACGAGAGTCTCCTAGAAATTCCCGCCTCATCTGAAGGATACGACTGCTTCATATGGAAGAGAAATGAATGAGCAAGAATGGCAGGTAGGTAGATGAAAAACAGTATTGCATGTGGTATAGGTGTGAATGCTTGGACCTGCTACTTCTAGTATAAACACATTCTGTTATTTGAAACTTAATTTCCCATCCTCAGTACCATGGCATTTCTTCATCAATAAAAGGCACTTACTA
This sequence comes from Rhinopithecus bieti, assembly GCF_001698545.2. Lineage (NCBI taxonomy): Eukaryota > Metazoa > Chordata > Mammalia > Primates > Cercopithecidae > Rhinopithecus > Rhinopithecus bieti. The sequence continues at coordinate 1,047,949 of NW_016815774.1, read as the reverse complement.
AATAAAACACTGAAAAAAGCAACAGGATGAAGTCTCTCTCCTCCAGGTTTAATGTGAGACTGTCTTATTTCCAACCACGGTGATTTAGGTAGAGGGAACAGCAATCACAAGGGCACTGAGAAGGAAAAGGCCTGGTATTAGAGGAGCAGCAAGGAGGCTACCAGTATTGCTGGAGCACAGTGAGAAAGAGAGGGGAGTGAGAGCTGAGGTCCCAGAGGCAGAGAGATCACAGGCCAGTCTAAGGGCTTCAGCTTAGAAAGCCTTTGAGTGACATGATCTGGCCTGGTTTCTTTTTACAGGATCATTTTGCCTACTGTGTTGAAAGTAGTAGAGTGAAGAAGGCAAGAGTGCAGGGGGTATAGCTAAGGAATCGAGGTGAGTGGTGATGGTGGCTTGGACCGGGGGATAGTGAAAAAGATGGTGAGAAGTGGTTGAATTTTAGACACACGTATTCTGAAGGTAGAGCCAACAGGATTTGCTGATGAACCAGGTATTAGGTGTAAGAAAACAACAAAAATCAAGGATGACTTCTAGGTTTTTAGATTAAGTAACTTAAAGGATGGACTGCCATTTACTGAGATGGGAAAGACTGCTGGAGAAGCAGGTTTGGGGGAAGGCAGTAGAATCAAGGTTTATACATATTGAGTTTCAGATGGCTATTGAACATTCAAATGGAAACACCAAGTAGGCAGGTTAAGAATAGCAGTGGATGGGGATAGATTACTCACCCATCCACCCAACTACCTACCTACCCACTAATCCAACCACCTACTTACTGTATTTAAAGCCTCCAGATTGGGAGAGATCACCAAGGAATAAATGAGAAGCAGACAAAGAAAAAAAAGACAAAGGACCGAATCCTAAGGTATCTAATGTTAAGAGGTGGAGAGACAGAGAAAAGTGAGCAAAGACAACTCAGATGTAGGAGGAAAACTTACTGGAAGCCTATGGAAAAGGCATTCAAGCTTGTCTCTCCCCACAGTATTTTGTTCTCAGCCTTTGGTTCTTTCAGCTGAGGCTCCAGACAACATGGTACATGCCTGTACCTTGTCTGAATTCATATCCAACAAAAAGCATGAGATAACAAATGATTATCCTTAAGTTTTATTAGGTAGCTACAGATAACTCACTGCTTCTCAATACATAAAAGCATAAATTTATACAAGAGCAATATTCTCTAGTTCTCAGGCTGATTAACACATCTGATAGTTCTTCATGGATTACTTCTAGTCAAAGTGTCTTGTACCCCTTTAAAGATTAACCCAGTCCTCTGGAAACATAGTCAGCTATCTCAGTGATCTCCATGTGAACCACCTCTTTCCCAACTAATTTTATCCTCACAAACAAAACATTTTAATTTAAATTAAAAAAGTTAAAACTCTAAGAACAGCAAGGTCAGGTTTAAAAGCCAAAAATAAACTTGCATCAAAAGCAAAAACCTAACTGAAGCTCTGCCATCTGCCCCAGAGACATCTTTGCTTTCATTTCCTCGTACCCAAGGAGAAGACATATAGAACAGAATTTCAGCAATTCTAATTTTAACTTTTCTAAGCTCAAATATATCCCTTTAGAATTCTTGGGGGAAAGGGTAGCTGTATCCTTAAGCACTTTAAATACTAACTTTACAACTGCTTGATTGCTTCACATTTCTGCCCAGACTCTGGAAAAGATGACGGGGTTGTAAAAAATTGTTTTAAACTTTAGATAAAGTAAAAGTTTCCATGGCTTCCTTCCAGTCCCAATTCCTTTCCCAGAGGTAATCACTCTAATCAGTTTAATATTTTCCCTGCCAGATTCCACTCTATGTATTTACATATATATGAACACATACAAATATGTTTTTGTACATTTTATTTTACCCAGATGGGATCACGCTTGCCAACTAACCTTATCTTCAACGAACATTTAACTATATGTCTTACAGGACGCTCTATGTTGGGATATATAGATTTCCTGTATTATTTTTAAACTGCTGGATGATAATACAAAATATGAATGTGTCATATTTGCACAACCATTCTCCTATCGGTGGACACTTACTGTTTCTAATTTTTTGCTATTACAAATAAAGTTGTGATGAACCTCTTGTACATGCTTCTTTAAAATTTTTTTTTTTTTTAAAGGAGATGAAGGCTCGCTATGTTGCCTAGGCTGGTCTCAAACTCCTGGACTCAAATGATTCTCCCACTGTGGCCTCCCAAAGTGCTAAGATTATAGGTGTGAGCCACCATGCCCAGCCTGTACATGCTTCTTTCTGCTCATAAATAAGCATTCCTCAGCATATACCTAGAAGTGAAAATGCTGGGGTGAGATATAACCAAAAGGCACAGAAAGTTACAAGATTTGGTCAATGTGTCCAAGCCTGTGGCAAGAGAGGGTAGGGCTCTTCTAGGAAAACAGAGCTGGGGCAGTGAAAAAAGGGCTGGGATGGTAGAAAAAGACAGTTGTGAGGCAGGGAAAACTCAAACCATGTTTTTTCTGTGCTCTCACACCAAACAATCAACACAGAAGTCTTCTGTAACAAAATGTGTGGCGGTTTTCCTCTCCCACACCAAGCAGGGATCAGTTCTGCAGTGGATGCCAGCAGGGTGTCATCCAATTCAATTCTGAATCTATCTGCCGGGACACAGCCTCAGAAACCAAGGTTGAGGACTCAGTCCCACAAGACCCTCCTTCCTTCCTACCAATCACAAGTCCGGGCCTCTGGAACTTCTGACTGACTAGTTTCAAGTTGGGATTTCCACAACCCCCTATTTGGGCTCAACTGCTAAAGCAGCTCACATAACTCATGGAAACTCACATTTACCGGTATATTACAATGAATATAAGCCATACAGATTAAGAGATGCACAGGGTGAGGTTGGGGGAAGCTGCACAGAGCTTCCATGCCCTCCCTGGGTGTGCTGCTCTCCAGGAACCTCCACGTGTTCAGTTATCCAGAAGCTCCCTGAACTCTGTCCTCTTAGGCCTTTTATGGAGATTTCACTGGATAGGCATGATTGGACAACCATGTTGAAATGTGATTGAACACAAAGGGTATGAGTTAATACTAATCGACTCAGTAGGAAAACCTAACAAGGTCTGTTTGTTCAGATTCTTCTCGGCCTTTCTGTGCAGGATTTCTTCCTCCAACATATGGGGCATGACCCTCTCTGGAATGAGGATCTTGTGACCCACAATTAGAAAGGCAGGGAAAGATTAGAGCCCTGTCTTGGGCAGGTAAAAGGAGGGCAGGAGGAAGTCAGAGACAGAGATTCTGTTTTCTGAGGCCTGCTCCTGACGCCTAAAGTGCTCCAACATTATAACAAAACACTGTTAACTCCAAAAGGCTATGACAGTTAGAAGCCGGGAACCTGAGATGAAAACATATATATGTTTCAATATCACAACAGTAAAGAGAAACTTCTGTCTCCTTTTTAATAATTTATATGAACCTCCTAGTTCACTTCTGTATCCAATATTTGAAAATACTCTTGAAAAGCCCACAGTCAAGAAGGAGAGCTGTTAATAGGCAAAAACTCAGACAGAAAGAAATATATCAAAATGTTACTAGTGGCGAGTATGAAAATTTTAAATTTTGTTCTTTTACTTTTCTGCTCTTTTTTTTTTTGGAGACGGAGTCTCGCACTGTTGCCTGGGCTGGAGTGCAGCAGTGTGATCTTGGCTCACTGGAACCCCCACCTCCGGGGTTTAAGCGATTCTCCCGCTTCAGCCTCCCAAGTAGCTGGGATTATAGGCACCTGCCACCACACCCAGCTGATTTTTATATTTTTAGTAGCGATGGGGTTTCACCATGTTGGCCAGATTGGTCTCAAACTCCTAACCTCATGATCCGCCTGCCTTGGCCTCCCAAAGTGCTGGGATTACAGGCGTGAGCCACTGCATCCAGTGCCTACTTTTCTGCTTTTAAAATGTCCACACTAGCCTGGGCACAGTGACTCATGCCTGTAATCTCAGCACTCTGGGAGGTCAAAGTGGGTGGATCTCTTGAGTCTAGGAGTTCGAAACCAGCCTGGCCAACATGGTGAAACCCTGTTTCTACAAAAAATACAAGAAAATTAGCCAGGCATGATGACATGCACTTGTGGTCCCAGCTCCTTGGGAGGCTGACGTGGGAGGATCACCTGAGCTCAGGAGGTCGAGGCTGCAGTGAACTATGATCACACCACTCCACTCCAGCCTGGACAAAGTGAGACCCTGTTTCAAAATAAATAAATAAATAGTCCACATTAAATATATAGGAAAAACACTTGAAATTTATATTACAATGAAATGGTGAAACAAGCACTTATGTATCAGCACGGAAAGTCATAAAAGCTTTGATAAAATGTAGTGACTAAGCTGAAAACCGAAAGAGGTGTCTCTAGGTGGCAAGAGGATAGGGTAGGGTTTCTAGAAGGAGGGACAGTAGGGAACCACATGCATTATGTCAGATGTGTGGGGTCCTGGAAGGGAAAGCAGTTAGAATGGCATATAGGGTCCGAGATAGCACAGACATCCTTAAGGTTATAATATGTGCTATCTCAGGCCAGGCACGGTGGCTCATGCATGTAAACCTAGCACTTTGGGAGGCCAAGGGAGGTGGATTGCCTGAACTCAGGAGTTCAAGATCAGCCTGGACAACACGGTGAAACCCCATCTCTACTAAAATACAAAACATTAGCTGGGACTGGTGGTGTGCACCTGTAATCCCAGCTACTCAAGAGGCTGAGACAGGAGAATCGCTTGAACCTGGAGGCAGAGGTTGCAGTGAGCCAAGATCACACCACTGCACTCCAGCCTGGGTGAAAGAGCGAGACTCCATCTCAAAATAATAATAATAATAATAATAACAATGATAATAATATGTGTTGTCTCCTTCATCATTAATAGAATTAGTTTTAAAATCTTGGCTAACCTAATAAGAGCAAGATACCAGCTTGCTTTAATTTGCATTTATCTGATAATCAGTGAGGTATAATATACATATTTTTCACTTATTATTTCTTCTCTGCTTAGAAGTGGCAAATCTCAGGGAAGATCGACCATCACTATCTTTCCCAATCCATTCCATGGGTGTGCAAGTCACTCAGCAGTACTACATTCTCACCAAGGCGCCCAGGTACTAGAACCTCCTCAAGTGACATGAGCATCAGAAAGCACACAGCATACCTATGTGCAACTCACCAAAAATATTTATCCTAAATCTAATCAAGCCTCCAAACCTGGGCTGTTCAAAATGGTGACCATGATACACATGTAGCTATTGAGCACTTGAAATATGGCTAGTGTAACTAAGAGACTGAATTTTATATTTATTTATTTTAATTAGTTTGTTTTTGTTGTTGTTGCTTTACTGCTTCTTGTGGAGCAGAACTATCCCATAGGCAGTGTGCCCAGAAAGCCTTAGTTTAACGAGCCACATAAGCTAGTGGCTGCCATATGGAACAACGAAGATATATAACTTTTCCTTCACTTTAGAAAGTTCTGTTGGATGGCACTGTTTTAGACTAAGCTGCTAGAAATACAGAGGATGGCGGGAAAAGTTAAAGGAAACCAGGAAGAAACAATCAAACAAAACCAGGATGTGAGGCATTTTATGAGACAACTACCCTGGACTCTTTTTTTTTTTTTTTGAGACAGAGTTTCGCTCTGTCACCCAGGCTTGAGTGCAGTGGTGCAATCTTGGCTCACTGCAAACTCCATCTAATGGGTTCACGCCATTCTCCTGCCTCAGCCTCCCAAGTAGCTGGGGCTACAGGCGCTGCCACCACTCCCGGCTCATTTTTTGTATTTTTAGTAGAGAAGGGGTTTCACTGTTAGCCAGGATGGTCTCAATCTCCTGACCTCATGATCCACCTGCCTCAGCCTCCAAAAGTACTGGGATTACAGGCATGAGCCACCGTGCCCAGCCCCTGGACTCTTATAAAATAGTCAGTATCATGGGGGCTAGGCATATGGAAAGAATGGAAATACAGTTCTATGATAAAACAGCCTAAAAAGACATACAATCAACAGTAATTTGTGAACCTAAGTTAAGGCCTAGTGAGGAAACAAATGTAACAAACATTTGATGGTAACTAGGGACATTTGAATATAGAATCAATACCGGATAATATTATGGAATTATTATAAACCTCCTTAGGTGTGACAATGGTATGTGGTTATGCAGGAGACTGGCCTTATTCCAAAGAGATGCATGCTACTAATTCACAATAGCAAAGAGGTGGAATCAACCCAGGTGCCCAACAATGGTGGACTGGATAAGGAAAATGTACATATACAAAATGGAATACTATGCAGCCATAAAAAAAGAATGAAATCATGCCTTTTGCAGCAACGTGCTTACAGCTGCAGCCCATCCTAAGCAAATTAACACAGAAACAGAAAACCAAATACTGCATGTTCTCACTTATAAGTGGCAGTTAAACACTGGGTATACATGCACACAAAGATGGGAACAATAAACACTGGGGATTCTAAAAGTGGGGTGGGGGGAGATTGAAAAATGACCCATCAGGTACTATATTTGCTACTTGGGTAACACGGTCATTAGAAGTCAAAATCTCAGCAACATGCAAATATACCCATGTGCACATGTATCCCCCAAATCTAAATTTTAAAATGGAAAGAAGGAAAGAGAGGGAGGAAGGGTGGGCGGACACAAAGAAAGACAGGCTGGGCACAGTGGCCCATAATCCCAGCACTTTGGGAGGCCAAGGCATGTGGATCTCTTGAACCCAGGATTTTAAGACCAGGCTGGGCAACATGGTGAAACTCCATCTCTACAAAAAATACAAAAATTAGCTGGGTGTGATGGCTCGTGCCTGTAGTCCCAGCTACTCAGGAGGTTAAGGTGGGAGGACTGCTTGAGCCCGGGAGGTGGAGGTGACAGTAAGCAGAGATTGCGCCACTGTACTCCAGCCTGGGTAACACAGGGAAATCCTATCTCAAAAAAAGAAAAGAAACAAGAAACAGAAGAGAAGAGAAGAGAAGAGAAGAGAAGAGAAGAGAAGAGAAGAGAAGAGAAGAGAAGAGAAAAAAGAAAAGGAAAAGAAATACATGCTAAAGAACAGAATTTAGGAGTGATGTGTCACACTATCTACAACTTTACATTCAAATGGAATAGCCAAAAAAAGTTAACAATATAGAAAGATCAAGCGAGTATGCAAAAGGTCAAAAGATATTATATCTAGAAGAAGGTATAGTGTTTGTTTTACTATTTTTGAATTTTTCTTGCATGTTTGAAAATTTTCATGATTGAAAAGCTGGGAAAAAATAATTAGCCATAGAATTAGGGTACTATATAATCTTCTTTGCACTTTCTGTCTTTTCATTCTACTAGGAACATGTATTATCTTTATAAACAGAAAAAAAAGGTAAGCTATAGTGGGTACTAGCTTAATCAAGTGATCAAACTTGGCTACACTAATACATTAATAGCATCACTAAGTGCTTACAAGGAGCACTTAAAAACCTTCAGAATGGGCTGGGTGTGGTGGCTCATGCCTGTAATCCCAGTACTTTGGGAGGTCGAGGTGCACGGATCACCTGAGGTCAGGAGCTCGACACCAGCCTGGCCAACATGGGAAACCCCGTCTCTACTAAAAATACAAAACTAGCCTGGCATGGTGGCACACACCTGTAATCCCAGCTACTCAGGAGACTGAAGCAGAAGAATGGCTTCTTCTTCTGCAGGAGGCAGAGGATGCAGTGAGCTGAGATCGCACCACTGCACTCCAGCCTAGGTGACAGAGCAAGACTCCGCTTAAAAAAAAAAGCCTTCAGAATAAAAGCCTTGTTCAGATTATATAGTTTTTTGTTATTGTTATTGCTGTTGTTTTTGAGATAGGGTCTCACTTGGTTGTCCAGGACAGAGTGCAGTGGCATGATCATAGTTCACTGTAATCTTGAATTCCTAGCCTCAAGTGATCCTCCTGCCTTGGCCTCCCAAAGTATTGGGATTACAAGCATAAGCCTCTGCACCTAGCATGTCTCCATTTTTAGGGTTAAAACTTTACAAATCACTCTAATGGTCTCAGTCAAAAGCACCCATATATTTAAAGCTAAAATGGTCACTAACACAAATATGTAATAACGTTATGAATACCACTTTTCATACAGTCAATAGTATCTTCCATGAATTTTTGCAAAAACCAGAATGACAGACTCACTAAAAAGCCAATCATCTTTAGGATGACTCTAGAAGTAATCACGGAAATAATCCAGGGGCAGCCATTTACCATTTTGTAACAGCCTCAGAGCAGAGACGCTTCTCTGAAAAGAGAGAGAGGTGGTTCTACTAGGAACACGGCTCTGGGGCCAGTGTTGAATTACACTCAGGCACATGAGCACAGAGCAAAAGCTGAGTACAGGAATCATCACAATTGCATGTCAGCCAGGCCCTTCACTGGAGGCTATGTCTATGCCAAGGTTTGCCTTCATCCCTGAACTGTAACTGAGAGGGAAGGCCCTTTCTAAGTTCTCAGCTGCCAGAAACGGGATTCAATACCAATTTACTTAAGGGTCTGAAAGCTAGTGCCAGAGATCTATGGGATTCATTCTGTCCTCTAATGTAAAACTGCCTCACATTACCTTCTACAATAAAACATGATATGCTTTTTCTGATCACTTTATATAATCAATTTTTTTTCTTTTTTCTTTCTTTTTTTTTTTTTAAAGAGACAGGGTCTCGTTCTGTTGCCCATAGCTTGCTGCAGCCTCAAACTCCTGGGCTTAAGCGATCCTCTCTCCTCAGCCTCCTGAGTAGATGGAACTGTAGGTGCAAGCCACCATGTCCAGCTCATTTAAAAAAAAATTTTTGTAGAGACAAGGTCTCCCTTTGTTGCCTAGGCTGGTCTCAAACTCCTGGGCTCAAGTGATCCTCCCACCTTGGTTTCCAAAGTGCTGGGATTACAGGCGTGAGCCACTGCACCCAGACAAAATTATTTTTCAAAGGATAAGCTTTTAACTTCTTTTGCTGTATTTTTGTGTATGAGTTTTCCTAGGAGGGCGGAATAAAGATGCTTCCTCACACAAAATATATGTTCATGTTAGGTGAACAAAGGCTTTCCTGCAATTTTTATTACGGATCCACATTTCCCACTAAATCCTTTAAAAAGAATAAATTGTCAGAATAAGATCCTCACATATAATGTATTAAGACACGATGATTCTTACATACTGTAGTGCTGTGACCAAAGGAGCTAAAAATATCTGTCTTCTTACCAAGTAAAAATAAAGACACGGTAGTGCTGACAGACATGGCAATACTGACAAACACTCTATATTAGGGAAAGTGGCATCTATCACATCACTGTCCTTTGTAGCCTCCAGCTCAGATCTTGAATGTAGCTGGTATATAATAAGAATTTATGCTTATTTTCTCAACTTTTCATTTTGAAAAATGTCAAACATACATAAAATAGGCAAGAAAATTACTTGCCTATTTTAGTTCTGATTTTAAAGATAAAGCTATAGGCCATACTTGTACATTGTTATTAGGAATTCATATTCATGTGATTTAAAATCCTTTAAAATTAAATAATGGAAGTTCAAGAATTTCATCTAAATAAAGCCTGCTTTTAAACAAATGGGGTAACTCACAGTCTCTCTTATAGCAATTTACATCTAGATACACTTTCTAATTTTAATATTTTATTTAACAGTAAAATATTCTCAAAGTTAAAACCTTTATTTGCTTTCGGAGACAAAAAACAAAACAAAACAAAACAAAACTATCTTCTAAGAGGTTGGAGTTTATCAATTTACAGTTTAAAGTTAAAATCCGGAACACAGCTCATTCATTTAATTAACACATACTTCGGGGGTTTTTCACTATGAGCCTTTCAGTCCTACTATTGTTGTTGTCTTTTTAGTTCATATGCAGATATTACTCTAACATTTTTAAAATTAGTTGCCCACATTGAAAGATCAGAAGATCTTCCATGAGAATCCAGCTTTTTTTTTTTTTTGAGATGGAGTCTTGCTCTGGCGCCCAGGCTGGAGTGCAGTGGCGTGTTCTCAGCTCACTGCAACCTCTGCCTCCTAGGATCAAGCAATTCTCCTGCCTCAGCCTCCCAAGTAGCTGGGATTATAGGCACCTGCCACCATGCCCAACTAATTTTTGTATTTCTAGTAGAGACAGGGTTTCGCCATGTTGGTCAGGCTGGTTTCGAACTCCTAACCTCAGGTGATCCACCCGCTGTGGCCTCCCAAAGTGCTGGGATTACAGGTGTGAGATGTAGGGTCCAGCCCTAAGGGGTTTGGTGGGTGTTCTCCCCATGTGTGGAGATGAGAGATCATAAGAAATAAAGACACAAGACAAAGAGAAAACAGCTGGGCCTGGGGGACCACTACCACCAAGACGCAGAGACCAGTAGTGGCCCCGAATGGCTGGGCGCGTTGATATTTATTGTATACAAGACAAGAGGGAAGGGTAAGGATGGTGAGTCATCCAAGTGATTGATAAGGTCAAGCGAATCACGTGATCATAGGACGGTGCCCTTCTCTTATAGGTAGCCGAATCAGAGAAGGAAGGCAGCATACATCAGCGTTTTCTTCTATGCACTTACCAGAAAGATCGAAGACAGACTGGGCGCAGTGGCTCACGCCTGTAATTCCAGCACTTTGGGAGGCCAAGGTGGGGAGATCACGAGGTCAAGAGATCAAGACCATCCTGGCCAACATGGTGAAACCCTGTCTCTACTAAAAATACAAAAAATTAGCTGGGCGTGGTGGCATGCGCCTGTAGTCCCAGCTAAGGCAGGAAAATCGCTTGAACCTGGGAGGTGGAGGTTGCAGTGAGCCGAGATCACGCCACTGCACTCCAGCCTGGCAACAGAGAGAGAGACTGTCTCTAAAAATAAAAATGTTCTACTCTTGTATAAAATGAAACATGAAATTCTGCTTTCCTGTTAGAGACTGTTCGGAGATACCATATGGAGCGTTCTGGTTGCTACGTGTGTGTATATATATAGAGAGAGATATACATATAAATACATATATACGTATACACACACATATATAAATATATATTATATATATATAATATATACGAGAATATGAGAACAACCTTTTTTTTTTTTTTTTTT
>NW_016815774.1:1022463-1036198 GCF_001698545.2 Rhinopithecus bieti | reverse complement strand
AGAGAGAGAGAGAGAGAGAGAGAGAAAGAGAGAAAGAGAGAAAGAGAGAAAGAGAGAAAGAGAGAAAGAGAGAAAGAAAGAAAGAAAGAAAGAAAGAAAGAAAGAAAGAAAGAAAGAAAGAAAGAAAGAAAGAAAGAAAGAAAAGAAAGGAAAATATAAATAGAATCAAGAGTTAAAATAACTTTTCCTTTTTTTTTTTTGGAGATAGAGTCTCACTGTGATGCCCAGGCTGCAGTGCAATGGCACGATCTCGGCTCACTGCAACCTCCACTTCCCAGGTTCAAGCAATTCTCCTGCCTCAGCCTCCTAAGCAGCTGGGACTACAGGCATGTGCCACCATGCCCAGCTAATTTTATATTTTTAGTAGAGATGGGGTTTCACCATGTTGGCCAGGCTTGTCTCGAACTCCTGACCTCAAGTGATCCACCCACCTTGGGCTCCCAAAGTGCTGGGATAATAAGGGTGAGCCACTGTGCCTGGACTAAAATAACTTCTTGATAGGCTGCTATAAGACAGATTAACAAGGCGAGAGATAATTGAGCAGATATGAACTCTTGCTGTGCCATTAGGAAGGCAACCTCAATTATTCTACATTAAGGTATTTAGACTTTCAAACTTTCTTTTTAAGTTGTCCATGACCTGGATTTTTCTTTTTTTCTTTTACAAACTTTCTTTAATGAAGGTTAATTAAGTAAAACATGCTGTGGAGTTTTTATTTTATGTATGACACCGTACATACATAACTTGTACAAAAACTTGAGGGAGGGCAGCAGAGATACAGGGAAATCTAAGCAGACACCACCAACCTGAAGATGGATTGTTTCTACGGCAAAGCAACAGGTGGCATGAGCCAGAGGAGCAGCACAGAAGTACTATGAGGATGTAAGTGAGGAAGTCACCGAGAACTAATCACACTTTTTAAAAAAGCAATGGCTGTGTCACAAACTATCAGGCTGACTGCAGATACAGTTGGCCCTCCGTGTTTGTGCACTACACATCTGTGGATTCAACCAACTGCAGATCAAGAATTTTTAAAAAAATTGTATCTGTACTGAACAGGTACCGACTTTGTTCCCTTGTATTTCCTAAACAATACAGTATAACTATAGTTGATCCTTGAACAATGTTGATCCTTGAACAAGTTGGAAGGGTGCCAACTCCCAAGCAGTCAAACATCTGTGTATACTTCTTTTTGTTAACAGGGTCTTGATCTGTCACCCAGGCTGGAATGCACTGGCGCAATCAAGGCTCACTGCAGTCTTGATGCTGGGCTCAAGCAATTCTCCCTCCTCAAACTCCCAAGTAGGGACTACAGGTACATGTCAACACGCCCAACTAATATTTTTTTAAATTTTTTATTTTTTGTAGCAATAGGGTCTCACTATGTTGCCCAGACTGCTCTCAAACTCCTAGCTCTAGCCACCATGTCTGGTGGGTATATAATTTTGACTCCCCCAAAACTTAACTACGAATAGTCTACTACTGACCAGAAGCCTTACCAGTAACAGTTGATTAACATATATTCTGTATGTTGTGTGTAATATTACTATATTCTTATAATAAAGCTAAAAAAAGAAAATGTTATTAAGAAAACCACAAGGAAGAGAAAATATATTTACTATTCATTAAGTGGAAGTGGAGTCCAGTAAAGGTTTTTATCCTCATCATCTTCACACTGAGTAGGCTAAGGAAGAAGAGGAGAAAGAGGAGGAGTTGGTCTTGCTGTCTCAGGGGCCACCTCAGAGGCAGAAGTGAAGGAGGTAAAAGAGGAAGCAGGAGAGGCGGGCACACTCAGTATAATAGTGTAACTTTTACTGGAAAAAAATCCACATATAAATGAACCCATGCAGTTCAATCCCCTGTTGTTTAAGGGTCAACTGTATTTACACAGTGTTTACACTGCATGAGGTATCATAAGTAATCCACAAATGATCTAAAGTATATGGGAGGGTATGTGTAGGTCATATGCAAATACTTTGCCACTTTATATAAGGGGCTTGAGCATCTGCTGATTTTTATATCCACCAGGGGTCCTGAAACCAATATGAAGGAACAGGTACCAATGAATGGCTATAGACTTTAGGCCCACAATTTTCTCCTTTTCTGTTTTGGATGTTCTCTATTTTGTGATAATACTCTTGGGATGGCTGAGGTGAGAAAAGGTAAAGGAAATGGGAATGTAAGACAAACAGAAAACAGAATAGTATCAGACACAGCTTCCCTTTTTTCCCTGTCAGCCAAGAGTTTTACCTTTCCCACTGAATTAGCAAGAAAGAATAGCTCTGAGATCATACAAAGAGGTGCTTTCCTTTTTTATTACAGAAAGACTATCATCACATGGCTGGCTCACACAGCTTTTGCTGCCCTGGTCTAAATAGGCACTGTTACTAAAGCCCATGGCAGGCCATGGGAGCAAGCCTGTTCCCCTAACCCTGTAAGGGGTCACTCTAATAGGATTTTGACCACAAGCAGCTAAAAAATCGAGGCTAATTTGCAAAAGGGAATATTTTAGCCCTCCCCTTAAATGTGGTTGCTAATGTGTCAACTGCTTCAGATTTATCTGTTTCTGAAATTCAGCCAATATGCTACAATTTTTAAGCTGGGCTGAACAAAGCTTTAGAACAGGTGGAATTTAATGAGACCTAGGACTGACAATGCCATGATAAACTACTGAATAATCTCAATCCTTTTATGTTTATATGGAAACTTTTTCTAGTAATAAAAGAAACACACACTCAATGCAGAGAACTTGATAACCTATAAACATAAATATAACTACTGCAAACATTTTGGTGGACATCTTTCAAGGAGCCATAGCATTAGGAGTGTTGGGGACGAAAGATGTCCTGGATTCAAATCTTACCTTGAGCACATTAGGCTGGACACAACTTGTTGGGGCAAATCACTCAACCTCAGCCTTTTCTCTCCTGTAAAATGTAGATAATAACAGTTCCTACTACATACATAGGACCTTTGGAAAAGCTGCTGCAGATGGTACTTAACCATGGGTTGCCATGCTTTTATAGCATGTGACTTCACTACTCTGAGCACAGCTAAGAGAATCAAATATCAGCAACTGACGCAAAGGTAAGGTAGACATTTTCAAAATGGCCAGACGCTGATGATGTGGCCTGGCTCTGCCTAAAGGGGCATACTACATGAAGTTGTCACTAGGCAAAACCAATCAGGTCCTCTTTTAGGAAGGCTGAACACAGAGTCAACAGACCAGTAAGTTTTGCATAAGAGAGGAAAAACACAATATAAAAGCAGTAAGTGAGGAGGCTGAGAAGAGATGAGATAGGCAGGTCCTCCGCAGTAGAAGAGAGGGGCTGAGCCATTGGCATGTGACCAGGCTCCTTGAGCCACTCGGCATTCCCACTGTTGTTCCACCTGACACAAGTGATGCCTGCCTGCGCACTGTGACCCAAGTTTCCAGCTTTGTACAGCCTTGGCTGGGCAGGTGCTGTGACAATGTCATGTTCTTCCTCACTTAACTGATGCATTTGGAGAATATGTCTATTTCTGACAACCTAAAAGGATATACTGCAGTTGCATTTCTGTAGCTGTTCCAATAGTTAGGTCAATAATTGTAGCACTCTATGAAGCACTTGAGATATGTGTTGAGCACAGGAGATTCAACAACGAGCAAGAAAAAATGGGGCCGGGCGCGGTGGCTCACACCTGTAATCCCAGCACTTTGGGAGGCCGAGGCAGGTGGATCACCTGAGGTGAGGGGTTCGAGACCAGCCTGGCCAACATGGAGAAACCCCGTCTCTACTAAAAATACAAAATTAGCCAGGCATGGTGGTGCACGCCTATAATCCCAGCTACTTAGGAGGCTGAGGCAGAAGAATCATTTGAACCCAGGAGGCAGAGGTTACAGTGAGCCAAGATTGTGCACTCCAGCATGGGCGACAACAGTGAAACTCCATCTCAAAAAAAGAAAAAAGAAAAAATGGGGACCAGGTACAATGGCTCACACCTGTAATCCCAGCACTTTAGGAGGCTGAGGGAGGAGGGGCTGGAAGCCAGGAGACCCTTGGCAACATAGCAAGACCCTGTCTCTGATAAATAATAATAATAATAAATTAGCCAGGCATGGTGGCATGCACCTGTAGTCCCAGATACTCAGGGTGCCAAGGCAGGAAGATTGCTTGAGCCCAGGAGTTTGAGGTTACAGTAAGCTATGACCACACCACAGAACTCTAGCCTGGGTGACGGACGGACGGACGGACGGACAGACGGAAGGAAGGAAGGAAGGAAGGAAGAAAGGAAGGAAGGAAGGAAAGGGATGGAAGAGAGGGAAGAGAGGGAAGGGAGGGAATGAGGGAGGGAGGGAAAGAGAGAGCAAGAGAGAAAGAAAAACAGAGACAGAAAAACAAAGAAAGGGAGAGAAAGGAAGGAAGGAAGGAAGGAAGGAAGGAAGGAAGGAAGGAAGGAAGGAAGGAAGGAAGGAGACTATACAGAGTATAAAGTCTAGCACGAAAGACAGATAATTCAACAAGCAACATCAATAAAGCATGAACAATACCACAGTGCTAGAAATACCGACTGCAATGGAAACATATAGCATGAGTGAACTCACTAGGAGGAATCACAAAGACTTCATGAATGAAATAACCTTCACGCTGATGCACTAAATTAGCTATGTTGATTCATGCTGTGTGAACTCCATGACCCCCAGCCTTGTGAAGTTATGGAGTCTTGATGAAGCAAAAGTGAACAGAGTCATGCCCTATCAGGTCACCTAAGAGTTGTGGCCTCATTTAATAGGAAGACTCAGTTTCTTCAGCAGGTAAGCATCTTTCAATCCTAGAAACATTTAGAATTAAATATAAAAATGTTCAAGGGAATCAATAAGTATTTTATAATTTATAATACTTTAGTCTTAAATATTATGATGTTTATTACCACATTAAGTATTTCTGTGTTAAGGAGACCAGACATAATCTAAGATCTTGTAATGCTTACGAGAATGTTACCTATTCTGGCCGGCAGTCTTGTGGCCTCAAATTTCAAAAATATAGTTGAATAATTTACTTCTGACTCATGATTTTAAGTTAAAAATCTTACAAAGCTTATATATAGCATGGGAATATTTAAAGACTCTAAAACATTTCTAAGAGTAATATATGAGATTTACAGGAGTTTGTAAAAAAAAAAAAAGTGTTTCTCTGTGTTTTATAAAACTTTGTATTTCTTTGAAAATGCTGTGTTTTGTTTTTCTTTTTGTTTTTTAAGATGAGGTCTTGCTATGCTGTCCTGTCTGGTCTTGAACTCCTGGGCTCAAGTGATCATCCTGCCTCAGCCTCCCCAGCAGCTGGGACTATAGGCCCATACCACCAGGCCGGGCTATAAATATTTTTGTCATTAATTTTAATTGACACATAATAATTGTACATATTTATGGAGTACAGTGACATTTTGCTATATGTATACAATATATAATGATAAATCTGGTTGGGCATAATGTGGCTGTAATCCCAGAACTTTGGGAGGCCAAAGCGGGCAGATGGCTTGAGCCTAGGAGTTTGAGACCAGCGGTGGCAACATGGTGAAATACAGCCTCTATAAAAATATAAAAATTATCTGGGCATGGTGGCGCGTACCTGGAGTCCCAGGTACTCAAGAGGCTGATATGGAAGGATCATTTGAACTCAGGAGATGGAGGGTGCAGTGAGCCATGATCGTGTCACTGCACTCCAGACTGGGTGATAGAGCAGGGCTCTGTCGCAAAACAAACAAACAAGTGATGATAAATCAGGGTAATTAGCATATCCATCATCTCAAATATTTATCATTTGTCTTGGGAACATTCAAAATCCTTACTTGTAGCTATTTGAAAACACACAATTGTCTATGGCCATACCACCATGAACGTGCCCAATCTCATCTGAAAATAACACAGTAAGTATTAAGTATAGTTACCTTACAGTGCTACAGAACACTAGAGCTTGTACATACGAGTAAGAACATGTGGTGTTCATCTTTTCTGTGCCTAGCTTATTTCTCCTTTATTTTAATTTTTTTGAGACGAGGTCTCGCATTCTGTCATGCAGGTTGGAGCGCAGTGGCATGATCATGGCTCACTGCAGCCTCGACTTCCTGGGCTCCAGCAATCTTCCCAACTTCAGCCTCCTGAGTAGCTGGGACCACAGGCATGTGCCACCACACCTGGCCAGTATTTGTATTTTTGGTAGAGGAGAGGTTTCACTGTGTTGCCCAGGAAGGTCTCGAACTCCTGACCTCAAGCAATCCACCCACCTCGGCCTCCCAAAGTGCTGGGATTACAGGTGTGAGTCATCCAGCTGGCTTCACTTACTGTTAATGTCCTCCAAGTTCAGCTGCCATGAATGACATTACTTTACTGTTTTTTATAGATGAATACTATTCCATTGTGTGTGTATATGTGTGAGTGCTGTGTGTGTGTGTATACTTAATATATATCACATTTCCTTTATCCATTCATCAGTTGGTGGGCACTTAGGTTGATTCCATATCTTGGCTATTGTGAATAATTCTACAATGAACATGGAAGTGCAGACTTTTAATACACTGAGTTCCTTTGTTTTGGATATACACCCAGAGAGATCAGTAGATCATATGGTAGTTCTATTTTCAGTCTTCTTTTTCTTTTTTTGAGACGGAGTCTTGCTCTGTCACCCAGGCTGGAGGGCAGTGGCACGATCTTGGCTCACTGCAAGCTCTGCCTGCCACGTTCAAGCAATTCTCCTGCCTCAGCCTCCCAAGTAGCTGGGATTACAGGCACACGCCACTATGCCTGGCTAATTTTTGTATTTTCAAATACAGGAGTTCGGCCAGGCTGGTCTCGAACTCCTGATCTTGTGATCTGCCCACCTCGGCCTCCCAAAGTTATTTTCAGTTTTCTGAGGAACCTCCATACAGCTTGCCATAACTGCTATACTAATTTGCATTCCTACCAATAGCATATAAGAGTTTCCTTTTCTCTGCAGCCTCCCTGGCTTTGTTGTTTTTGTTTGTTTGTTTTTCTTCTTGAGACAGAGTTTCACTCTTGTCACCCAGGCTGGAGTGCAGTGACGTGATCTCAGCATACTGCAAATTCCACCTCCCAGGTTTCAGTGATTCTCCTGCCTCAGCCTCCTAAGTAGCTGGGATTATAGGTACCCGCCACCAAGGCCAGTTAATCTTTTTTTTTTTTTTTTTTTTGTATTTTTTGTAGAGAGGCGGTTTCACTATGTTGGCCAGGCTGGTCTCGAACTCCTGACCTCAGGTGATCTGGTCACCTCAGCCTCCCAAAGTGCTGGGATTATAAGCATCAACCACCACGCCCGGCATTCTTGGCTTTGTTACTGTGTTTTTAAGTAATAGCCATC
The DNA here is from genome assembly GCF_001698545.2 of Rhinopithecus bieti. NCBI lineage: Eukaryota > Metazoa > Chordata > Mammalia > Primates > Cercopithecidae > Rhinopithecus > Rhinopithecus bieti. Next base: position 1,028,843 of record NW_016815774.1, on the reverse strand, counting down.
CTAACTAGGGGAAGATAATATCTCACTGTGGTTTTAATTTGCATTTTCCTGATGATTAGTGATGTTGAACATTTTTTCATATACAGCTTGACCCCTGAACGGCACAGGTATGAACCATGTGGCTCCATTTATACATGAATTTTCTTCCACCTCTGCCATCTATGAGATACCAAGAGCAACCTTTTTTCTTCCTCCTCCTCAGCCTACTTAATGTGAGGATGACAAGCATAAAGACCTTATGATGATCCACTTCCACTTAATGAATAGTAAATGTATTTTTTCTCTCTTATGATTTTCTTAACAACATTTTCTTTTCTCTAGAATACAGTATATATAACACACAATATTCAAAATTTGTGTTACCTGAGTATGTTAACGGTAAGGCTTCTGGTCAACACTAGACTGTTAGCAGTTAAGTTTTTGTAGAGTCAAAAGTGATATAAAGGCCAGGCACAGTGGCTCATGCTTATAACCCCAGCACTTTGGGAGGCCAAGGTGGGTGGACTGCCTAAGGTCAGGAGTTTGAGACCAGCCTGGCTAACATGATGAAACCCCATCTCTACGAAAAATACAAAAATTAGCCAGGGATGGGGGCAGGCATCTGTAATCCCAGCTACTTGGGAGGCTGAGACAGGAGAATCACTTGAAACCCGGAGGCAGAGGTTGTAGTGAGCACTCCAGCCTGGATGACAGAGCGGGACTCCGACTCAAAACAAACAAACAAAAGGTTATATACACGCTTTTGAGTGGAGTGGGGGAGTTTGGGAGGGGTGTTGCTGCCCCTAATCCCCGCCTTGTTCAATGTATTTCTTGGCTATTTGTCTTCTTTTGAGAAACGTCTATCATATCATTTGCACATTTTAATATTGGATTGTTTTTTTGCTGTTGAGTTCTTTGTATACTGAATAGTAATCCCTTGTTGAATGAATATTTTGCATATATATTTTCTCCCATTCTGTAGACTATCTCTTCACCATTGATCGTTTCCTTTGCTGTGCTGAAGGTTTTCAGTTTGATACAATCCCATCTGTCTATATTTGCTTTTGTCACGTGTGCTTTTGAGGTCTTACCTACGAAATCTTTGTCCAGACCAATGCCCTAAAGTGCTTCCCCCTGTTTACTTGTAGTAGTTTTTCACAAGACTTTTCTTCATTCAAGAGCTTTATGAAGCTTTTTTTTTTTTTTAAGTGGGACAACTGAAATTCTCAAAAAAAAATCAAATATATTAAATTTATAAATGCAATCTGAAACATCTGAAGGTTTTCAACTAATTGGTATAGAGTTATTATCCACAAAGCCCCTCAAAAGTGGCTATTAAAATCTCCTACATTTCCAAATAAGATCTGAAAGCATGTTTTGAAAACTAAATATTAACCTCTAAATAGTGGCTTTGTTTACAAAAGCTTCCCTTCAAGGACAAATAAAAAACATCTTATCAACATCAAGTCTCTGATTTCAAGTCCTAATTCTCTGTTAATAAACTGAAAATACACTTCTTTTCAATTATGTTTTGATGAAGCCACTTGAAGCTGTTTCTGTTTTTGGTAATGATCATGTTCTCCCTTATTTTATTGTGTGTTACATTTTATTTATTTGGATACTTACTCTAAAGTTCAAAGCAGTTCACAGACTTTTTTTATCCTCTCAATAATGCTGTAATAAAATATGGGATAAGATGGTATGATTCTCCTCTGACTGCAGAAAAAAAATTTGCTCCAAGTCAGGAAGGATTATTAATTTTTTATTTTTTTTTTTTTGAGACGGAGTCTCGCTCTGTCGCCCAGTCTGGAGTGCAGTAGTGCAATCTCTGCTCACTGCAAGCTCCGCCTCCCAGGTTCACACCATTCTCCTGCCTCAGCCTCCCAAGTAGCTGGGACTACAGGTGCCCGCCACCACGACTGGCTAATTTTCATTTTGTTTTGTATTTTAGTAGAGATGGGGTTTCACCGCGTTAGCCAGGATGGTCTCGATCTAAAGTCAGGAAGGATTCTTTTTTTTTTTTTGAGACGGAGTCTCGCTCTGTCGCCCAGGCTGGAGTGCAGTGGCGCGATCTCGGCTCACTGCAAGCTCCGCCTCCTGGGTTTACGCCATTCTCCTGCCTCAGCCTCCCGAGTAGCTGGGACTACAGGCGCCCACCACCTCGCCCGGCTAGTTTTGGTATTTTTTAGTAGAGACGGGGTTTCACCGTGTAGACCAGGATGGTCTCGATCTCCTGACCTCGTGATCCACCCGTCTCGGCCTCCCAAAGTGCTGGGATTACAGGCTTGAGCCACCGCACCCGGCCAGGAAGGATTCTTTAAGGCTGAGAATGGCAGGCAGAGTTTGCCTGCAGTCAAAGAAGAATCACATGATCATATCCCACACTTTATTCTAGTATTATTGAGAGAATAAAGTTTCAAGATCAGGATTCTTTCAAGAGAGGAGCTAGGTAAGATACTAAACATATGAGGAATGTAGTTTAATTATTTGTGCTGCACTTTTCATTTCCTTGCTTCACGAGCACTTTATTCCTATTCCACACTATTCTCCCTTTTACCTATAGAAGGATAGTATGCAATTTCCAGGAAACAAAAGTACAGTACCCTATATCCTTCCTACTCCCTCAATGCATTTCCTGTTGCAAACATCTGGTTTTCTACATCTTAGCTGCACTTGTATAACCCAGGGACAACTCAACTGTAGCACTCAAAAACAGAACAGCAACAGTGACAACAAATAAGGTAAGCTTTCCTGAAACAGACACAAATTCCAAATGTGCTCTACAAAAGTAGAACTGCCAGAGATATTCCAACCATAACTCCTAAAACCAAGTATCAAGTCTTTGCACAAGGTCTTTGAACTTTTTCCTCTCTGTCTACTCGAGAACCACCACTCCACTTCAGGTCTTGTAACAATCTGTCTGAATTCACAACTGCATGGTCACTCTCAAACACTATTTTTGCCTTAAGCACCTTAGAACTTACAGAAGCCAACTGGATTTAAATCAAAATTATTCAGTTAGGTCCACCAATGGGCCCTACCACACCACTTATTTGAACAGTCAAACTTCGAGTTCCTACAGAAAGAATTAGGCAAAGCTTCTGGTGCCCTCAGGCCTAGGGATGCAAAGTACAGAATCATACCTGCCCTTCAGGGTGTGTCTACACCCTTCTAATTCCGCATTATCCCAGGTCTGACAGGAAAGTGGGAACCCAATTCTGCTTCACAGTAAAGAAAAGCTCACCAGCTACTTCATCCCTCCTCTATCTAATCTCCCTTATGTGGGGATATCATATATAAGACCACCATCACACTACCTACTGTATCCCCAAAGTCCCTCCAAAATGGAAAAATCTTAAATGAGCAGGTCTATAACCATCCAAACATTCTCCTAGGAGCCAGTCTTTGTGCCAGAGTTGGCTACTCTGCCAACAAGTGCCCCAGCATGCTGTACAAACTGTTCCCTCAAAGTTGAATTTTCAAATTATAGTTTCCTATTAACTCTGTATTCTTGGTAAGACATTAAGCTCACGTGATGATGGCAGAACCCAAATTTCTGTATCCCCAATTTGTGGCCCAGTATTTTGCGCAAGATGGATGGGCACTCAATATTTGTTGAACAGACAAGTAACATTCAATCAGTAAACAGTTATGAGGAAGGTGCAGATTCTGAACTGGATTCTGTCACAGCTTCATTTTCCCACAGAAACAAGTCTGCCTCATTAAACTACTGACACACTGTAGATCAGACACCTCTCTCACGGGCTACTGGACACTCTTCTTTAGAGGGGGATGCTTTGCAAAGACACCTCAATTCCTTGATGGGTTAGCATGGCCAAGCAGAGGAGAACGTCTGATACAACTAAAGCAGCTGTTAACATTCACAGGGAATCTGGTTGGGTCAAGATTTTTAATTGCAGACAACAGAATTCAACCTGATTAGTTTAAGATAATGGTTTATAAGGGATAAAAACAGTTACAGAATCACTGGGAGAGCTCAAGAAACACAAGCCTAGGTTCCAAGAACAATTCTTAAAACCACATGGCAGAACTGGACTGCCAAGGGAGTTGCTGTCTCTGGGGCGGATCAGGAAGCTGCCAAATAAAAGCCACCAGCCAAATCAGGAAGTTGACACTATAGCTGCCAATTCCAAAACCTTATCTCCTTTGTCTAAATGTGTGCCACCAAAACAGATGGGCCCGCTGCTCTCAGAACATGACCTCCTTGTGACTAAAGCAATCTTGTACAAGTGCTTTGTATTGGGGATATCTAAATATCATCAAGGAGACTTAGGTGCATTCCTTACCTGAGTCTAGGAAAAGTACTTTTTAGCTTTCTAATCTCTCCATGCCAGAAGAGTTATTGGAATGGGTGTGGAGACCACTAAACCATAGTCCATCCCTCAAAGAGCATTTCTCTCCACAGATCCATCAGGAAGAATTCCCACAACACTCATTGGTAAGAATTCAATACTCTAAGGCAGTAGGATCTCAAAATCACCAGAGGTCCTATTAGAATCAGATTCTGATACAGTAGATCTGGGTTGGGGTCTGAGATTTTCCATTTCTAACAAGCTCCTGGCTGATGCTGATGTTGCTGGTCCATCAATCACACTCTGAGTAGCAAGAGCTTAAACCAGGCATTATCTATGGTTCACCACAGTTTTTATAAATAAGGCTTCACTGGAACACAGCCATGCCCATTTGTTTATGTATTTTACTGTCTATGGTTACTTTTGCCCTATAATGGCAGAGTTAAGTAGCTGTGACAAAGACTATATGGGCTGTATAATAAATTTTTTTCTCATTCTAAAATTATATATTATCTATTCATTCTTTTTTAGAGTAAACATGTATTGGCACATTCCAATATAAGTTAAATTTCTAACAAAATAAACATTTTATCTTCTCTTATTGGTCATGCTTTTAAATTGCTTTAAATTAAAGTCTAAGAGGTTTCTCCAAGTCAAATCCTAGACGGTGAAGGCTCCAGTAGTTTAAACATGGAACTGATATACCTTTTGCCAGGAAGTTTAAGCATAAGCATGCGAAGCAACTCTGGAACACCAACATAAAGAGTCTGCTGGGGGACCTTCTGGGGAAAATTTCTTTTCTCTCAAATAAAGAGACCCATAGGCCGGGCGCGGTGGCTCAAGCCTGTAATCCCAGCACTTTGGGAGGCCGAGACCGGCGGATCACGAGGTCAGGAGATCGAGACCATCCTGGCTAATACGGTGAAACCCTGTCTCTACTTAAAAAAAAATACAAAAAACTAGCCAGGCAACGAGGCGGGCGCCTGTAGTCCCAGCTACTCGGGAGGCTGAGGCAGGAGAATGGCGTAAACCCGGGAGGCGGAGCCTGCAGTGAGCTGAGATCCGGCCACTGCACTCCAGCCCGGGTGGCAGAGCAAGACTCCGTCTCAAAAAAAAAAAAAAAAAAAGAGACCCATGAGGTAAAACTGTGTGTCCTACATTTGAAAAGAATGTGTAAGGATAGAGCTGTGATAGCCATCTTGTCACCACAAGGAGACAAGCCCGCAAACAGAAGCCAATGTACCAAGGATGGCAGAACAGAAAGACGGGAAGCACCTGGGTTCTTAATACTGTTGAGCCAGCCAACCTGGGACGACTTATTACGTGATATAATAAGCCTGTTACAGAACAGTAATGGGCATAATAATGGGCATAATATTATTTTCAGCTGCATACATCCTACGTGGTAGAGTGATACATAATTCACAAAGGACATTCATACTCATGTTCTCATTTGAACCTCATATTCCCCTCCCTCCCTCCACAATGGAGTAAAAAGGAAGATACTCAAATGAAGGACAAAGGTCCAGGGTGTTTAAAGTTACTTTCTCATAGGTCACACAGTTATTAACTGACAGTAACAGAAACCAGGATTCCCACGTCAATGTTTTCTCTTCATTACACCCTCTCTTGATTCCATTTAGTTCTACCGGGGTTAGCCTCCTGTAAGAATGCCTTCTCATGTCCTTTCTGTTAATGTTTATCACTTTCTATACTCTGACAATTTCTATTTAGGGTATTTCTTCAGCATCTGCATTGTTCCAACCATTGTTCTACCTATCAAAGAAGCATATATTAATTTCTGTTCACCTAGCTGTGTAACAGGAATAGGCATGGAAAGTAAGGATTTTTGATGGGAAGCGTGATTTTTGCCCTCAGAGAGAACAATTTAGTTATGGGTGTAAGATAGATGCTACAACGACAGTAACATAAGCCAATGTAAGTGTAGGAATTCAGAGTGAGGAAAGACCTCCTTGGATATTCCAAGGGTAAGATTATTCTAAGCGCACTTCACCAAAAGCTGGATCCAAAAGAAACATAGAAATTAGACTTGTTGTAAATGCTTTTTTTTTTTTTTTTTTTTTTTTT
>NW_016815774.1:1014946-1019209 GCF_001698545.2 Rhinopithecus bieti | reverse complement strand
GTGGCCGGATCTCAGCTCACTGCAAGCTCCGCCTCCCAGGTTCACGCCATTCTCCTGCCTCAGCCTCCCGAGTAGCTGGGACTACAGGCGCCCGCCATCTCGCCCGGCTAGTTTTTTTTTTTTGTATTTTTAGTAAAGACGGGGTTTCACCGTGTTAGCCAGGATGGTCTCGATCTCCTGACCTCGTGATCCGCCCGTCTCGGCCTCCCAAAGTGCTGGGATTACAGGCTTGAGCCACCGCGCCCGGCCTGTAAATGCTTTTTTATATGTTCTTAGAATCAATCTTAAATTCCCTCTAGAACGAGGAAATGGATTTCAAAAGCACTACCTATGTGACCAGGGTGAGTAAACTGTGGCAATAAAGCTTACACAACTGAGTTATGAGTCCTAAATGAGATAACAAGAAGAGCAGAGCATGGTGTCACCACAAGAGGCTATGGGAAAACAATAGTTCGTTTCTCTGGGTTTTGAATTGCAATCTGTTTCTCAGTTTCCCCCAGACTGTAAATTCTTGAAATAAGAGAACTAAGGGTGCATGACTTTATTTCTTCTATTTATTCTGGAGTATCTAGCAGGATATCATGGCCCAGAAACTCAACACATGTATGTGGAACATCATGTGACTAAATAAAAAAGAAGATACTATTATCTCTCAAGTTGTACCATTAACAGTATCCAGCTAACAGATTCACTGCTTTGGCCACAGTTCCATGGCTAGGATGCAGTAAGCACGTGAAAATAAGGGCCTCCTCCAAAGCTTAATGACAACGAGTCATTTATACTAATGCTGCCTGTTCCTCTTACTCCTTAGAGGTGAGGAACGATTTGCTTCTTGATTTTGTGCCACAGGTAATAGGCAGTGTTGGAAAAAATCCATGGGAAGTCACAAAAGTCTGGCATAAAAAGTCATGGGAAGTCTGGCATAGAGTGCCTGGTTAACATTACCATGTCACGACTCCATCACCCAGTAACAAAGGAGGGACCGGGGAACCATTCATTGTCCTTTTTCTGTGACTGTACGTTCATTCAGTGAGTGCTGATTTATTAAAGAACTACACAGATAGGACAGGTTCATGATGACAAGGCATAGCTGTGCCCTCTCTTCTCCATGCATACCTCCTCACAGACTTCACGAACTGCTGCCACACTTGGCTCCTCCTCAGGCTCCATGCCTCCTCCAGGGACAATCCATCTGTCTGGATGGCGACTACTGCTCACAAGTAGCACCTGTTAAGTCACAAAGGTTGCATGGGGGGTTAAAAATTCAAAAAGACACATCCACACAAATTCAGAGTTTAAACACCACAAACATCAAAGTAACCAAGACCCACTCTTTGTTTATGCCTTCCCAAATCACTTCTTGCAAAGTAGCTTTCGTTTCTATTTGTAAAAGTAGGCAATCAGCCAGTAAAAGCAGAAGGGCATCTGAAGACCATAATCTACACTCCCCTCAGACGCTCAATCACCTGCTCTATTTATCCCCTCCTTGTTCCTTTTGCCCTTTGAACACAGACCTGACAAGGTGAAAAAAAGACTTAAAAAAAAAAAGAAAGATTGTCACTGATGAGCCTGTCAGCACTGAAAAAGCTGGCCAGAAGACAGAAGGCCCTTGACCACGATTGCCATCATGACCCAATACTTCCCCACCAAGTTTCTCACTCATGAACTGGGAGCTGTATCCTAGTTCCTGCTCCATCAGATGGCCACAGGCCAATACAATACACCACCCTAGACTCTAAGGGACCCTAATTCTCCTGGCCACATGAGAAGTAGAAAAATTCCTTTCATCACATTTTCAGCTAAAATAAAACTGGACTTTTTTTTAAAGACTCAGCCAGCATTCTGGTCAGAGTTGAAATAAAAATCTAGAATTTGCCTAGTTCATTTTCCTTCCTTACCCCTCTCTGTAGGAAAGATCCTAAACAAAGTCAGTTGGACTCCCTGTTTGGAGGCTGAGTTGAGTTGGCATTATTTCCAAAACTAAAGGAATCTTCAACTGCTCCCTAAACCATTACTTTCTGATGATGACCTGTGAGCCTACAAACCAAACTCTGCAACCATCCTTGTTGCCTCAAATGAAATGCTACTTCCTCTCTGGCCCTTACAGATTCCACCACTGCCTTCTAGTTAATGACATTCCAGTTATCCCCAGCCTCTTCCTTGAGGTCTCTGCAGCTATGGACCCTTGGAAACTCTACCTTCATCCTCAGTCCCTCTTTTCCCTGTCATAAGAGATTCTTCTGATGCTCATCTACAAAATATGTGATCTGTAGATTCAGAGAAGATCATGGTGTTATGGGAAGGAAATCCATGAATCCATATTCAGTCACTAGTGTATAAGCCATGGACTGAAAAATTGTCTTAAACTTACAAGTACTATTTTTCAAATATATTTTAAGTTCTGCTTTGATTAATACATCGCAAAATAATTTAAAATACTATGAAATCCACAGTTTTTGGTTGATATGTATATATACTCAGTTAAAAGGTACTACAAGAGCCAGGTGTGATGGCTCACATCTGTAATCCTGGCACTTCGCAAGGCCAAGGCAGGAGGACTGCCTGAGCCCAGGAGGTAAAGACTAGCCTGGACAACATAATGAGACCTCGTCTCTACAAAAAAACAAAACAAAACAAAACAAAACAAAATACAACATTTAGCCAGACTTAGTGGTGCACACCTGTGGTCTCAGTTACTTGAGAGGACTGCTTGAGCCCAGGAGTTCGAGACTGCAGTGAGCTATGATCAAGCCACTGCATTCTAGCCTAGGCCACACAGTGAGACCCCCAACTCAAAAAAAAAAAAAAAAAAAAAAAAAAAAAAAATTCTCTCATTGGACTATCTCAGACCTTGTATGAAATCAAAATGGACCAACAACCTAAATGTTAAGAGCTAGAATTATAACACATTTAGAAGAAAACACAGGGGTAAACTGTCATGATCTTGATATGATATGAAGATATCATATCAATATCTTGATATGATATCTCATGATATGAAGCATGAGCAACAAAAGGGTAAACAAGATAAATTGATCTTTACTGAAATTAAAAACTTGTGTAACAAAGGACATAATCAGGAATGTGAAAAGACAACCTACACAACAGGAGGAAATATCTGCGAATTCTATATTTAATACAGGTCCAGTATCTAAAACAACAAAAAGATAAACAGCATTTCTACAGAGAAGATATACAAATGTCTAATAAGCACATGAAAAGATGCTCAACATCATTAGTCATTAGGGAAATGCAAAGTCACACCAAAATGAGATACTACTTCACACTCACTAGGATAGCTATAATTCAATCAACCAAACATAGCATAAGAAGTGCTGGCAAGGATGTAGAGAAATTGGAATCCTCGTACATTGCTGATAGGAATGTACAATGGTTCATTCAGCCACTGTGGAAAACAATTTGGTTGTTCCTCAGTAAGTTAAACATAAAGTTACCATTAGATCTAGTAACTCCACTGCTAGGTATGTAACCAAAAGAACTAAAAACAGGTCCTCAAACAGATACTTCCATACAAATGTTTATAGCAGCATTATTTACAACAACCAAAAGGTAAAAACTCAAATATCCAATAAGAGTGAATGAATAAACAAAATGTGGCCTATACATACAATGGGATATTATTCAGCCATTAAAAAAACGAATTACTGACAGATGCTACAACATGGATGAACCTTGAAAACATGCTAAGTGAAGGAAGCCAGGCACAGAAGATCATATATGGTATGATTCCATGTATATGAAATACATAGAATAAGCAAATCCAGAGAAACAGAAACCAGATTGGTGGTTACCAGGAACTAGAGGAAGGGGAAAATGAGTAGCAACTGCCTAACAGGTATAGGGCTTTATTTGGGGAAGATGAAAGTATTCAGAAAGTAGATAAGAAATGGTGATTGCTAAATGCCAATGAATTGTTCATTTTAAAATGGCCAATGTTATGTGAATTTCATTTCAATTAAAAAAAAATAGTTTTGCAATCACAGTGATTTTTTTTTTTTTTTTTTTTTGAGATGGAGTTTTGCTCCTGTTGCCCAGGTTGGAATGCAGTGGTGCGATCTTGGCTCACAGCAACCTCTGCTTCCTAGGTTCAAGTGATTCTCCCGCCTCAGCCTCCCGAGTAGCTGGGATTACAGGCGCCTGCCACCATGTCCAGCTAATTTTTTGTATTTTTAGTAGAGACGGGGTTTCACCATGTTGGCCAGGCTGGTCTTGAACTCCTGACCTCAGGTGATCCACCCACCT
>NW_016815774.1:1006602-1014472 GCF_001698545.2 Rhinopithecus bieti | reverse complement strand
TTTTTTTTTTTTTTTTTTTTGAGATGGAGTTTTGCTCCTGTTGCCCAGGTTGGAATGCAGTGGTGCGATCTTGGCTCACAGCAACCTCTGCTTCCTAGGTTCAAGTGATTCTCCCGCCTCAGCCTCCCGAGTAGCTGGGATTACAGGCGCCTGCCACCATGTCCAGCTAATTTTTTGTATTTTTAGTAGAGACGGGGTTTCACCATGTTGGCCAGGCTGGTCTTGAACTCCTGACCTCAGGTGATCCACCCACCTTGGCCTCTCAAAGTGATGGGATTACAGGTGTGCGACCACGCCCAGCCAATCACAGTCATTTTTTAAAAGCTGAAGGGAGTCAGTGCTACTTTTTTTCCCCCCGAGTCTATACCTCAATGGAATAACCTTCCAGGTTATCCTTAGTTTTGTTCTGAGATGGAGTTTCGCTCTTGTTGCCCAGGCTGGAGTGCAATGGCGTGATCTCAGCTCACCGCAACCTCCGCCTCCCAGGTTCAAACGATTCTCCTGCCTCAGCCTCCTGAGTAGCTGGGATTATAGGAATGCGCCACCATGCCCGGCCAATTTTTGTATTTTTAGTACAGATGGGGTTTCTCCATGTTGGTCAGACTGGTCTCAAACTCCCGAACTCAGGTCATCTGCCCGCCTAGGCCTCCCAAAGTGCTGGGATTACAGGCGTGAGCCACTGCTCCTGGCCAGTGATTTACTAAATCATAAAACTAGTGCCACACTCATTCTCTTCAATAACTGTGACCAATCTTACGTTTTAAAACATTCCTTATCAAAAGAAAATAAATCCAAATATAAGCATGTAAGTTAATTCAAATTACAAGGTTAAAAAAAAAAAAGCCCTCCAAAGACTCTAGACAAAAGCATTTAAGTCATATTTATCCAACTACAAAAAGACTCAAGAAGAAAAAGTAGTAAAATGGGTTAATCCTCCACTGACTTGTTGTATAAATAACAACACATAGTCTTTCTTCCCTCACTTCCCGGTAAAGTGCTTGCCAGCCATTATAAACCTACGCATTGCTTCAAAGGCTGACTAAAGCCATGCAATGAAGTTACAGTCCAAAAGAAAAACCTTTACAGGAATATTTCAAAGCTAAAGCAAAGAAAAGGAAACCTCTGACAAAGTATAAGCATTCAATTTCTAAATTTCAATCAATGTGAAACACTAATTAGTAAACCTAGCAAGTGTTACTGCTTTGCACATTCAACCATGACTATATGAACTAAGACTACAATAATGAGGCTGAAGGAGGCAAGCCTCATTAGTTTGTAGCCACACTTCAAAGCAAACACTGTTACTGGTAAATAGCTCTCCTCGGTAAGTTTCCTTGACAACCTATTGAGAATTTACTTAAAAAAAAAAAAAAAAAAAAAAAAAAAGTTTCTGTTTCTGTGTTTTGTAGAGACAGGGTCTCATTCTGTTGCCCGGGCTGAAGTACAGGGGCAGGATCAAAGTTCACTGCAGCCTCAAACTCCTGGGCTGTAGGGATCCTCCAGCTTCAGCCTCCCGAGTAGCTGGGACTACAGGCACACAGCACCATGCTTGGCTAATTTTAAAATTTTTTAAACTTCATTTTTTTGAGATGGGGTCTCACTATGTTGGCCAGGTTGGTCTTGAACTCCTGGACTCAAGCAATCCTCCTGCCTTGGCCTCCCAATGTGCTAGGATCAAAGGCATGAGCCACTGTGTCCACCCACAAAAAATTTTTCACTTTAGCCAGTGGTTTTAAACCTTCCTATCATATAAAGTACTAAATGGTGTTCTGGTCAGTAAATTCTTATTCTGAAGTTTGATTTTGACATATACAATTATCTGAAAAGAAATTAAGTGCAAAAGCTCCAAAAAGATTCTGAAAAGAACACACTAAGGGGGAAAAATTACCTATTCAACAAATGTTCATTAAGTATCATCAGGAGCCAGGAACTGGAGATGTAGAGATTAGATACACTGCAGTTTGCAGGCAGATCAAAGTGGGAAACCAGTTGACCAGGTATCAGACCATTCTGAAGCTTTAGTCATTGAGACAGGTGATATCTAAGCAGAGGTGGATGAAGAGACCCACAGAACACACCCACCCATAGACAGACTCTTGGATTCATGATCCAGGTGGCTCTGTAGAGCAGGCAGAAATCAACAGGTGGCGCAGTGACAACTTGTTTTCGACAGGGGCACAGAAGAAAAAACACTGTAATGATTTGTGACATGTGTGCAGTGAAATGATAAAGAAATCTGTGCGAATGATAAACCTAACGAAGGGAGGGAGAAATACAGCAGGAACAAGATTGTTTTATTTCTTAGAAATTGTCGTGGGGTTTTTTGCTAAATAGTGCTTAATACAAATTTTTAAAATATAAAAGAAACCCATAGTCCCTGCCCTAAAGGAACCGAGTATCTAGTGAAAGACCAAAAAAAAGTAATTATACAGACTGAGAAATACTTAGCTTGAGGATACCACAGTGATAATGAAAAGAGATACTTGCCCGGACGTACTGGCTCATGCCTGTAAACCCAGTAGTCCCAGTTACCTGGGAGGCTGAGGTAGGAGGTGCACTTGAGCCCAGGAGTCCAAGACCAGCCTGGGCAACATAGAGAAACCCCCATGTCTACCAAAATCAATCAATCAATCAATCAATCAATCTATATATATATACATATATGTACACATACATATATATATATGTGTGTGTATATATATATAATTAGGCCAGGTGCAGTGGCTCATGCCTGTAATCCTAGCACTTTGGGAGGCTGAGGCGGGCAGATCACTTGAGCTCAGGAGTTGAAGACCCCATCTCTACAAAAAAAAAAAAAAAATTAGCCAGGCACGATGGTGTGAGCCTGTAGTCCCAGCTATTCAGGAGGGTGCGGCAAGAGAATTGCTTGAGCCCAGGAGGAGGAGGTTGCAGTAAGCCAAGATTACGTCACTGCACTCCAGTCTGGGCGATAGGAATGAAACCCTGTCTCAAAAAACAAAAGCAACAACAGAAACCCTAAACAAAAAAATAGCCAGGTGTGGTGGTGCATGTTTACAGTTCCAGCTACTGGGGAGGCCGAGGTGGGAGGACTGCTTGAGCCCAGGAGGTCAAGGCTGCAGTGAGCTATGATCCCACTACTGCACTCCAGCCTGCGTGACAGACCAAGACCCTGTCTCAAAAAAAAGAAACAACAACTCAGACTCGGGGAGTAGGGAATGGATCATGATCGAGAAATGATATGGGAAGGTTTCTCTTTTTTTTTCCAGACAGGATCTTGCTCTTTTGCCCAGGCTGGAGTGCAGTGGTACAATCATAGCTTACTGCAGCCTTGGACTCCTGAGCTCAAGTGATCCTCCTGCCTCAGCCTCCCAAGTAAAACTGGGACAACAGGCATGTGCCACCAAGCCTGGTTAATACTTTTTATTTTTACTTTGTAGAGACGGTGTTTTGCCATGTTGTCCAGGCTGGTCTTGAACTCCTGGACTCAAGGGATCCTCCTGAGTTGGCCTCTAAAACCCAATTTGAGTTTTAGAAAGGTAACTTTGACATATGTTGGAGATGGGAAAGCATGCTAATGGAGCAGGTTCCTGCGGTAATTCAGGTTGAGAAATGATTAAGACAGTAGGAGTGGGAAGCGCAAGAAAGTGACAGGTTTCCAGATACATAGAAAGAAGAGTCTATAAGGCCAAGTGACTGACAGGACATGGGAATATGACTCCTTGGATATGGGCTGGGTCAATGGTGCAGCAGCCTTCCAAGGAGAATATGGAGGCGTCAGTGGAGGAGGGAACCACAGGGAGGAGTTGTGAAATCATCCTCTGAACATATGAATTTGAGGGTTCAGTGAGACGTCTAATGAGTATTTCTGGTGAGAAACTGTATGAATGTGGGACTGCAGTTAAGAGGGAAACCGACGGTGATTTTGTAAACAATGGTATCAGAATCTTCCAGCCAGAATAAGACTAACACAAGGGCAACATTGGCATTTGCAAAGCTCTGGCCAGAGGATCTGACCCCTTTCTCCCTATCCACCCACCATCCACCATGGTATCAGACAAGTCTCCATTCCGACTGCCAAGGGTATAGTGGGCATAGATAAACTCCAGAGATCCTAGGTCAAAGTTCTGGAAATACTCTCCTTAAAGAAATTAGATTAGGCCGGGTGGGGTGGCTCATGCCTGTAATCCCAGCACTTTGGGAGGCCGAGGCGGGTGGATCATGAGGTAAGGAGCACCAAGATCATCCTGGCTAACACTGTGAAACCCTGTCTCTACTAAAAATACAAAAAATAAGCCGGGCATGGTGGCGGGCGCCTGTAGTCCCAGCTACTCGGGAGGCTGAGGCAGGAGAATGGCGTGAACCCAGGAGGCGGAGCTTGCAGTGAGCTGAGATCCGGTCACTGCACTCCAGCCTGGGCGAGAGAGCGAGACTCCGTCTCAAAAAAAAAGAAAAAAAAAAAAAAAAGAGATTACCTACGGTGATAATCTATGCCATAGGAAATCTTGATTAACAAACTACATGGTTAGACATGTTACTGATCTCTGAAGAATCAACTGCATGCAGTAAAGCACTCAACATGATCTTGTTTCCAACAATGCAATTCCCGTGACATTTTACAAGCCCCTCAGCACTGCCAATACTGCCAGAGTGCTCTGCTGGTACCCCAGATGGCACCAGGACCATATCCTATCAAATCTGTGATATGCTCTGCAAATTGCATCTTCAGATGAGCCCTTTAAATAATTTATGTGTCCCTTCTTAAAAATAAGGCCAAGATAAAAGTGAGTATCTGTAAAAGTGAGTAACTATCTGTACTTGTTTGGATTCCAGATAAATGGACATTTACTATACCTTACACAATGTTTTAAAGAACAGCTGTCACAAGTTCTTGTGCATGATGATCCCATAAAATGTTTAAAAGATGAGTACAGCTGAGTATGAGGTTAAATAACTTGCTGAAAGTAAATCAATAAATTATCATAGGGTCAAGCACAGAAGTTTCAGTTTCTACAGCTTTAAAGCATTTTAGTATTTTTAACAGCTCTTTTAAAATTTAAAACTCTTTTTTTTAGCTACAGAGGAACTAAAAAAAAAAATGCTCAAAAAAGGAACCACTAGACATAAACAGTCAATTTACAAAATGCCTTATAAACATTGCTTCACCTTAGTTAGCTTATCAGGCCACTTATTTAACCAAAGAGGAAATTCCCTGCCTAGTACAAAGAAACACCATACTGTGTTATGAACAGATATTCTGACAGTTTTTACCTTGGGAGCAACAAGATTATTTTAAGAACAATATGAAAAGGTTTCCACAGACACAAACTATTACATAGATATTGGGGCCAGGCGCAGTGGCTCACATCTGTAATCTCAACACTTTGGGATGCACACTGACAGAAATTTCAAAAAGAAAAAAAAAAACTTTGGTGGCCAGGCGCAGAGGCTCACCCCTGTAATTTCAGCACTCTGGGAGGCTGAGATGGGGGTATCACTTGAGCCCAGGAGTTTGAGAGCAGCCTGGGCAACATACTGAGACCCCATCTCTACACCCCCTACCTCAAAAAAAACAAAACAAAAAACAAAAACAAAAAAACCCACACACACACTTTGGGAGGCCAAGATGGGAGGATCTTTTGAGGCCAGGAGTTTAAGACCAGTCTGGGCAACATAGAGAGAGACCTTGTCTCTACAAAAAAAAAAAAAAAAAAAATTAGCCAGACCTAGTGGTGTATGCCTGTAGTCCCAGCTATCTGGGAGGCTGAGGCAGGAGGATCATCTGAGCCAGGAGACTGAGGTTACAGTGACCTATGACTGTGCACTGCACTCCATCCTAGGCAATGCAAGGCAAGACCCTGTCTTTAAAAAAAAAAAAAAATTAGAGGGCCGGGTATGGTGGCTCATGCCTGTAATCCTAGCACTTTGGGAGGCTGAGGCGGGCGTGTCACCTGAGGTCAGGAGTTCGAGACCAGCCTGGTCAACATGGTGAAACCCTGTCTCTACTAAAAATACAAAAATTAGCTGGGCGTGGTGGCAGGTGCTTGTAATCCCAGCTATTGGGAGACTGAGGGAGGAGAATTGCTTGAACCCGGAAGGCGGAGATTGCAGTGAGCTGAGATCGCGCCATTGCATTCCAGCCTGGGCGACAAGATTCAAACTCCGTCTCCAAAAAAAAAAAAAAAAATAGAAAAACTATATATACACACAGATGTATCATTCTTAAGTGAGTCCCCAGGGTGTACAGAGATTGCCTCTGTACAGTACAATTGGCAGTGCTAAGGAGGAAGTGTTTTGCTTTAAAACCCTGAGTATGGCTTGAATATTTTAGAACAAGTATTAAAGATGTATAAATGGAGGTGGGCATGGTGGCTCACAACTATAATCCCAGCACTGTGGGAGCCCAGGAGTTTGAGAACCACGTGGGCAACAAGGCAAGGTCCCGTCTCCACAAAAAAAAAAAAAAAAAAGACATAATTGGCCAAGAAGAACGCCAAACACTATTTCTTAGGAAATTTCTGAAAGCCAAATAAAGTGAATGAAATATTTAAAATGCTCCGGTTTCTCAAGGTTATTTTACTGTATCATTATTTTTTGAGACAGGGTCTCACTCTGTCACCCATGCTGGACTGCACTGGCGCCATCTTGGCTTACTGCAGGCTGAACTTCCTGGGCTCAAGCAATCCTCTCAATACCCGCCACCCACTCCAGCAGCTGGGACTACAGGTGTGCACCACCACACCTGGGTAATTTTTGCATTATTTGTAGAGAGAGGGTTTCACCACGTTCCACAGGCTGGTCTCAAACTCCTGGGCTCAAGCAATCCATCTATTTCAGCCTTTCAAAGTGCTAGAATTAGAGGCATGAGCCACCACACCTGGCCTTGAGGTTATTTCAATAAACAAAGTCACAGCAACAGCATTTCCTGACATCCATGAATTGCATAATTTTCCCACAGTCTTAGAACTATAGGAATATACTGCAAAATTCCTGCTCATCAACATGCTGATTTTGCCAAGCCATGTACCAAATGATAGCCTCCATAATACGTGCTCAAACAGAAGACATTCACTGTAAATTCAAGGGCAGGTATTGTGTTCCCGAGGTAGCATCAACTTATTAACCACAATTGAGTCTAATTTAAGATGTCAAAGTTTAAACCACAAATGTATACTGTCATCTTTATAGAGGAGGACAGTCAGGAGACTTTGGGTTACAGGTCTGCCTCTGACGCCAGTCACATAAATGCAATTAAAAAATTACATCTCTCTAGCCTTCAGCTTTTTTAGTTTTAAAATGAGATGGTCCAAATCTATAAAATTATTTCAGCATTAATATTCTATCATTCTAAATTTATACAGGTATATGTGCCTAGAATTTGTCTTCCTAATTCTACTCTTTTCAAACAACAATTTTTTCAATAGTACATAATGTGTATATTCAAAGGGCATAAAAAAACATTAAAAAAAAAAACACACAGTGAAAAGCAAGCCTTTTCTCTTAACTCTGTCCCAAGAGGCGCTTCTTGTGAAGACTTCTAGAGATATTCTAACATACAAGTAAAAATAAATACATATTTATTCTTTTCTTTCCTCTTTGTCAACCCCAATAGTAACCCATTATACACATTGTTCGATTTTGCCTTTTCACTTAAATCTTGGAGATCATTTTATCAGCACATTCTGAGAGCCCCTTCCTTTTTTAAAATAACCACAGGGTATGTTTTTAAAACTTATTATTTATAATACACAAATTTCAAACATGCATAAAAGTAGAGAGAAAATATAATGAATTCCTAAGCAGTCCAACTTCAGTAACTATCAATGTTTGCTAATCTTGTTTTACTTACCTATACACAACCCCAAAGTATTTTTTTTTTTTTTTTTTTTTT
>NW_016815774.1:995496-1005502 GCF_001698545.2 Rhinopithecus bieti | reverse complement strand
ATATATATATATATATATAATATTTGTATACTGACTTTATATTCTGTGCCATAGTAAATTCACTTATTTGTTCTAGCAGCTTTTGGTGGATTCCTTAGGATTTTCTACATAGATGATCATGTTATCAGCAAATAAAGATAGTTTTGCTTCTTCCCCTTTAATTTATGTCTTTTATTTCTCATTCATGCCTTACTGTACTGGTTAGGGCTTCCAGAACAATGTTGAATAGAAGTGGTAAGAGCAGACAACCTTATCTATTCCCAATCTTAGGGGGAATGTATTCATTTTTTCAATATTAAGTATGATGTTAGCTGTCTGGCATAGATGCCCTTTATCAGGTTAAGGAAGTTCCACTCCTAGTGCTGAGTTTTGTTTTGTTTTGTTTTGTTTTGTTTTTTGAGATGGAGTCTCGCTCTGTCGCCCAGGCTGGAGTACAGCTCCAGCTGTATCTTGAAAAAGTATAGTCGGGTTGAAAATATACTTGAAAAAGTACAGCCGGATCTCAGCTCACTGTAAGCTCCGCCTCCCGGGTTTCCGCCATTCTCCTGCCTCAGCCTCGCGAGTAGCTGGGACTACAGGCGCCCGCCACCACGCCCAGCTAATTTTTTGTATTTTTAGCAGAAACAAGGTTTCACCATGTTAGCCAGGATGGTTTCGATCTCCTGACCTTGTGATCCACCCACCTCGGCCTCCCAAAGTGCTGGGATTACAGGTGTGAGCCACCGTGCCCAGCCGAATTGTAGTTATTTTTTAAAGACAGTATTGTTTTAGAAACACTTACTGAAAATTTACAGAAAAAATTATATGGTGTTTGAGATTTGACCCAAAATAATAGTGGAGGGGGAGGAGTGATTAAGAATACATCCTACAAAATTGGCCATGAGCTGATAACAGTTGAAGTTGACTGAGGAGTACATAGGGGTTCGCTATACTATTCAGTCCACTTTGGAACAGGTTTTAAGTTTTCCATAACAAAAGGTTTTTTTTAGGCCAGGCATGGTAGCTCATGCCTGTAATCCTAGCATTTTGGGAGGCCAGGTGGACCGCCTGAGCCCAGGAATTCTAGATCAGCCTGGACAATATGGCAAAACCTTATCTTTATAAAAACTAAAAAATTTGTGGGGCATGGTGGTGAGCACCTGTAGTCTCAGCAATACTAGGGAGGCTGAGGTGGGAGGAGCGCCTAGCCTGGGAGGTTGAGGCTGCAGTGAGCCGTGACCATCCCACTATACTACAGCCTGGGTGACAGGGCAAGACCCTATATCCCCTGCACCCTGCAGGAAAAAAAAAAATTAATGCATTGGTTATCCTTAGCCATTTGTACTTTCATATATTTTAGAATGAAATATTAAGAAACCTGCTGAGATTTTGATTAGCATTGTAAAACCAAATAGATTTCAGAAAAACTGTATGTCTTCTAATCCATAAGCAAGGTATAGCTTTTCATTCATGTAGGTCCTTCAAATCCTTTCTTCTATGACTCGAATTAGCATAATTAGAAGGTCGTGCCTTAGTCCAAGATTACAATGAAATTATCCCAGATTTTTTTCTAGTAACTTATGGTTGTAGTTTTTCATGTTTGTACTTCCCATCTATGTAAAAGTTATTCTAATTATAAATATGAGGAAGGAACCCGACTATACTTTTTTCCAGGTATTTGTCAGTTGTTCCTATATGCACTGAGGTCTATTTCTGGACTACTTATTTGGTTCTATTGATTCATTTGCCAATTCATGATCCAGTTTAGTAGCATTCTATTTTAAGTACCACGGTCTGCAACATGGTTTCATGGGACTAACATCACCATACTTGCCCTTCACTCTTCTTTTTCAGAGTTTTACTGGCTTTTCCTCCAAGGTTTCTTATCCATTTGAAATCAGAAACTGCATGAGTGGTTTACACACACACACACCCCCCTTATAATTTCTACAAGAATCAAGTTGAATTTATAAGACTAATTTACAAGAATCGACAGGATGTTGAAACTTCCCACCTAAGAGTAAGATACTTTTTTGAGTTTTTTCAATAACATTTAAAAAGTTTTCTCTTCACCCAGACCTTATCCATGTCTTAAGTTTATTCTTTTTTGTTACTGTTATTATGGGTTCCTAACTCCATCCTATGGCGTATTATTTCAAAGGAGTCACAGAAAATTTTCACAGGTTAGTATTAAAATACTAATTCCACACATAAGCACAATCAAGTGATTATGTGGAAATTATTTTTTAAAGTAAAAAAGAAATTTTTATTTTATACCAATAAATTGTAAACCATGATAGCTTGGCCTGATGCCCAGCTAGAGCCATGAGATATAAAACCCATGCCTCACAGGGGGGCCAGAGCTAGGGCTGGGCAGAGGAGCAATAACCAGAGAGTAGACAGGGCACAAATAGCTCTTCACAGATGTATGAATTCAAGTTTATTGTTCTTACAAACATGAGAACAAAAAAAAAGAGCCAATTATATGGTGGGCCAGGAATAAAACATTAACTATATAGGAGAAAATGAAGATAGAAAGATAGTTATTGCAGGGAAAATATTTTTATGTAATTTCAAGTACTATTTCACAAAGTTTTGTGTTCTGAAATGAATTAAATTTAACCATCAGACTGCTTTATTCTACTAGAAATAACATTTACTCAATTCAGGAAGGTAAGGAGTTATCACAAGAAATCACAGAAAAAGATAGGTAACAACCACATTAAGATTGAGAATTCAGCTGGGTGCGGTGGCTCAAGTCTGTAATCCCAGCACTTTGGGAGGCCGAGACAGGCGGATCACCTGAGGTCAGGAGTTCGAGACCAGCCTGGCCAACATTGTAAAACCCCGTCTCTACTAAAATACAAAATTAGCCAGGTGTGGTGGCAGGCACCTGTAATCCCAGCTACTTGGGAGGCTGAGGCAGGAGAATTGCTTGAACCTGAGAGGTGGAGGCTGCGGTGAGCCAAGATCGTGCCATTGCACTCCAGCCTGGGGGACAAGAGCAAGACTTCGTCCAAGAAAACAAAAAACCCCAAAAAACCTCATACCCATTTAGCAGTTATTCCCTGTCCCCGCCCTCCCACTTCCTGGCAACCATCAATTTGTTTTTTGTATCTATGGATTTGCTTATTCTGCATACTTCCTATAACTGGAATCATACAATAAATATGTGACCTTTAGTGTCTGTCTTCTTTCACTTAGCATATTTGAAAGGTTCATCCACATTGTAGCATGTATCAGTGCCTCATTCCTTATAGTTGAATAACATTCCAATTTATGTATACACCATATACCACAATGTGTTTATCTACATCTACTGGTTAACATTTGGTTGTTTCTACCTTTTAGCTACTGTAAATAGTGCTGAACATTCCTCTACAAATGTTTGAGTATAAGCTTTTCAATCCCTTTAAGTACATACCTAAAAGTGAAACTGCTGGGTCAAACATAATTCTACATTTAAGCTTCTGAGGACCCACAAAACTTCCACAGCAGCTGAGCCATTCTGCATTCCCACCAGCAATGTATGAGGTATTCAATTTCTCTACATCCTCACTAACACTTGCTATTTTCCACTCCAGTGGGTGTGATATGCTAAAACTAGTTTTAAGAATGTCTATACTTTGGGAGACTGAAGCAAGCAGATTGTTTGAGTCCAGGAGTTGGAGACCAGCCTGACAAAATGGAAAAACCCCATCTCTACAAAAAATACAAAAATTTAGCCAGGTATGGTGGCATGTGCCTGTAGTCCCACCCACTCAGGAAGCTGAGGAAGGAAGATCACCTGAGCCTGGGGAGGTCGAGGCTGCAAAGCTGCAGTAAGTGGTGATTGTGCCACTGCACTCCAGCCTGGGCAACCAAGTGAGACCCTGTCTCAAAAACAAACAAACATACAAAAACAAACAACAAATGCCAGGCACAGTGGCTCATGCCTGCAATCCCAGCACTTTGGGAGGCCAAGGTGGGTGGATCACCTGAGGTCAGGAGTTCGAGACCAGCCTGGCCAACATAGTGAAATCCTGTCTCTACTAAAAATACAAAAATCAGCCAGGCATGGTGGTGGGCGCTTGTAATCCCAACTACTCAGGAGGCTGAGGCAGGAGAATCACTTGAACCCAAGAGGCGGAGGTTGCCGTGAGCCGAGATCATCAAGATCGTGCCACTAGGCGACAGAGCAAGACTCCATCTCAAAAAAAAAAAAAAAAAAAAAAAGATTGTCTGTAACAATTACTTAACTTTTGAAGGAAAGCATAATGACCATTTAGTAAGACTGGAAAACGTTACTCCTATTCTCTCTCCCTCCCCCATAGACACACATGCAGAAAAAGTTCAAATAACTAGATTTTTTTTCTCCTGGAAAATAAGTTAAAATGTACTAAATACCAAGAGAATGAGAAGACACAAGCCACAGGATGAAAAAAAAAGATACCTGCAAAAGACTTATCTGATAAAGGATTCAACCAAAATATACAAAGGACATTTAAAATTCAACAATAAAAAACCCAATTAAAAAATGAGAAAAAGATGTGAACAGACACCTCATGAAGAAACATATACATATGGGGCCAGGAGCAGTAGCTCATGCTTATAATCCTAGCACTTTGAAAGGCTGAGGTCAGGAGTTTGATATCACTCTGGGCAACATAGCAAGACCCCATCTCTATAAAATATTTTGAAAATTAGCCAGTGTGGTGGTGTGCACTTGCAGTCCCAGCTACTTGGGAGGCTGGGATGGGAGGATCACTTGAGCCCAAGCGTTCAGTTACGGTGAGCCATGACTGCACCACTGGCACTCTAGCCTGGGTGACAGAGTGAGACCCTGTCTCCAAAAAATAATTTGTAAAAGAACATATGCAGATGGTAAATAAATATAAAAAGATGTTTCACATCATACGTCACCAGGGAAATGCAAATCAAACAACAAGAAGACACTACTTAAAACCTATTAGAAAAGCCAAAATCCAGAACACTGACCACCACCAAATGCTGGTGAGGATGTGGAGAAACAGAAACTCATTTGCTCACTGGGGTGAATGCAAAATGGTAGAGCCACTTTGGAGAACAGTTTGGCACTTTCTTACAAAACTACATATACTCTTAACCTATGATAACACAAGCATATTTCTTGGTATTTACCCCAAAAAGTCAGAAACTTAAGTCACACAAAAACCTGCATATGTATGTTTATAGCAGCTTTATTCATAATTGCCAAAACCTTGGAAGCAACCATGATGTCCCCTTCAGTAGGTGAGTGGATAAATAAGGTGTGGTACAACCACACAAAGGAATATTATTTGGTACTCAATCAACCTATGAAAAGACATAGGGGAACTTTAACGCATATTACTAAATGAAAGAAGCCAACATGAAAAGGCCACATACTGTGTGGTTCCAACTAGATAACATTCTGGAAAAGGCAAAACTATGAAGACAGTAGATCAGTGGTTGTTAGGGGTGAGCAGAGAGGGAGGGATGAATGGGTAGAGACAGAACAGAGAATTTTTAGGGCAGTGAAACTACTCTGTCTGATACTGTAATGGTGCATACGTTTGTACAATCCATAGAAAGTACACCAGCAAGAGAGAACTCTAATGTAAAGTATGGGCTTTGGGTGATAATCATGTGTCATGGTGGGCTCACTGACTGTAACAAATGTACCACTGTGTTCAGGATGCTGATAGTGAGGGAGACTGCCTGAGGAGGCAGGGGACCTATGGGAACTCTGTACTTTATACTCAATTTTGCTATGAACCAAAAACTGCTCTAAAAAGTAAAGTTTATTTTTAAAAGTACTAAATATACATTTATTATATATATACACACACACAGAGAGAGAAAGAGAGACAAGGTCTTGCTCTGTACCCCAGGCTACAGTGCAGTGGCATGATTATAGCTCACTGCCACCTCAGCCTCCAGAGTAGCTGGGACTACAGGAGCATGCCACCACACCTGGCTAACTTTATTTTTTGTAGAGATGGGGTCTTGCTACATTGCCCAGGCTGGTGTCAAACTTCTGGCCTTAAGAGATCCTCCTGGCCGGGCGCGGTGGCTCAAGCCTGTAATCCCAGCACTTTGGGAGGCCGAGACGGGCGGATCACGAGGTCAGGAGATCGAGACCATCCTGGCTAACACTGTGAAACCCCGTCTCTACTAAAAAATACAAAAAACTAGCCGGGCGAGGTGGCGGGTGCCTGTAGTCCCAGCTACTCGGGAGGCTGAGGCAGGAGAATGGCATAAACCTGGGAGGCGGAGCTTGCAGTGAGATGAGATCCGGCCACCGCACTCCAGCCTGGGCGACAGAGCGAGACTCCGTCTCAAAAAAAAAAAAAAAAAAAAAAAAAAAAAAAGAGATCCTCCTGCCTTGGCCTCCCAATGTGCTGGGATTACAGGTATGAGCTAGTGGGCTAGCTCATGGATTAAAAATATTTTTAAATTATATGCTAGATTACCTCAACAGATCACTAAGGGTTCAATCTAAACTCAAAAAATTATTAGTAACAAGTGATTCTCCTGTCTCAGCCTCCTGAGTATCTGGGATTACAGGCATCTGCCACCATGCCCAGCTAATTTTTGCATTTTTAGTAGAGACAAGGTTTCACAATATTGGCCAGGCTGGTCTCAAACTCCTGACCTCAAGTTATCCCCCCACCTCAGTCTCCCAAAGTCCTGGGATTACAGGCGTGAGTCTCGGTGCCCGGCCCCAAGTTCTATTCATGTAAATATAACCTAATTAAATTCTCACAGTAACCCTAGGCATCAGATGGTTTTAGTGGATGTATTTCTATTTTACACTTGAGGAAACTGGTTTAAAGAGGATAATTCAGACCTGAACTTCAGATGTGACTCTAAAGCCATTATTTCCATAAACCACCTGTCTCCATTTGACAGCTGCAGCACTAGCTTCCATGAGCTAACACTCATGATAGTCCTGAGAATTTACATCTGAATAAACAGCTTTTGGTAGCTTCAGTTCTATACGGCACATGGATTCTAACAACTTGGACTAGTAAAATGTGCTCAGAATATACAGTTAACGATTGAGCACAACACTCAAATCAGCCAAGACGTGGTTTTCCCCTCTACTTTGCTGGGTAACCAAAACAGCTAACAGACATTCATAGCTGGTTTATGAACTGAGAGGCTGCATAAAATGCTAGCAGCCACACTAAAGTTTATTGGGTTCTAGGGCAGTAGAGCTTGGGGGTCCTCCAGATCCGTATCTCAACTCATGAAGGATAAAAGATTGCTTGGGTTCCTTTGCAAGTTAACAAGTATTGGCATTTAGTCACTTCCACTCGAGGCAGGTAACTATGCAAACGAGATTAGCAGAAATGGCAAATAACCAAGGTAAATAAAGGGCAGACTTAACTGCCCATCCACCTCAACACTCAAAAATAACTGAATTTTTATCCTAACTCATGAAGGGGAGTAAGGGAAGCAGGCTTGTCATTTAAGGATAAGAAGCAAACTCAGCAGTTGTGAGAGATTAGAGAGTCTTGGCAGTGGGAAAGAGGGCCCAAAATAGACATATTAAGCACGGGCTAGGTGAGAGTTCTGATCAGCACATATTTTTAGTAATTGCACATTTGTAACTTTCCCATGTCCAGTTCAACATTAAGCTAGCCAGTCTTCTGATACGTCAGAAAAGTTCCTTCTACCCCCATAATCATCCTCACAATAGAAATAATCATAATCAGTGCCCAGCAGTAATTTTTCTTTTTTTCTTTTTTTTTAGATAGAGTCTCGCTCTGTCACCCAAGCTGGAGTGCTGTGGTGCAATCTCAGCTCACTGCAACCTCCGCCTCCCAGGTTTAGGCGATTCTCCTGCCTCAGCCTCTCAAGTAGCTGGGATTACAGGCACCCACCACCACGCTCAGCTAATTTTTGTATGTTTAGTGGAGACAGGGTTTCACCATGGTTGTCGCCCAACGTCTGCTTCTCCTCTATTCCAGAGACGCTAACAAGTAAGCTAGTTGCTAACTAACCAGGCTGTGTCAAGCTCTCAAGTAAGACTAAACCTGACCATGCTCTGTTTTAAGTAACAATTTTTTCTGCTGGTGTTTTCTATTGCTGTCAAATTATTATATAACAAGGGCTGTTTTTTACCTACCTATGTTGGGCATTAAGAATGAAGAAACGGCCAGGCGCGGTGGCTCAAGCCTGTAATCCCAGCACTTTGGGAGGCCGAGACGGGCGGATCACGAGGTCAGGAGATCGAGACCATCCTGGCTAACACGGTGAAACCCCATCTCTACTAAAATACAAAAACTAGCCGGGCGAGGTGGCGGGCGCCTGTAGTCCCAGCTACTCAGGAGGCTGAGGCAGGAGAATGGCGTAAACCCGGGAGGCGGAGCTTGCAGTGAGCTGAGATCTGGCCACTGCACTCCAGCCTGGGCGACAGAGCGAGACTCCGCCTCAAAAAAAAAAAAAAAAAAAAAAAGAATGAAGAAACATGTAACATGATTATAAAAAGTCAGAAAACATGACTGGTGGAGGAAACAGTTAACAGCTGACAAGTTGTCTTACTGTAAATTATTGTAAATATAACTGAATTTAAATAAATGTACTAAGGTTTTGTCCTCATCTAGAAGCCAAGCTCTTTTGTTCTTTAGCATTATAAAACTCCCTTATCATTTCCAATATATCAGACAGCAGCTCAACCTGTTGTTTGCCTTCTGTAGAATTTTTTTTTAATAAGTTGATTTTAAAAATACGAGTGCTACTGACAGTTTCTAAATCTAAACAATGGTCTGCCATGGCCTAAGATATTTAAAAAACAACAACAACAAAAAAAAAAAACAGAACAAATCTAAACAATGGGAAGTCATACATAAATCCTCTCCATTCTTCACAAATACCGTGTCTTTTGCCCAACCTTTACCTTGCTTGGTAAGTGAAGCTTTCCCTCCCATGATAAATCACAAACTCAGGCAGGGCCTAAGAACTGGCCATTTATGTAACACACCAACAGCATCCAGTAGAGTGTATATGAAGTGCAACAAATACTTATTAAAAGAACCAATCAGTAAAATATTAGTCCATCCAGGACATGATGTTAACAAGTGATTTCCAGATTTTTAAAATTTCACAGACAAGTTTTTAAAATAAATCGGCCAGGCAAGGTGGCTCAGCACTGTAATCCCAGCACTTTGGGAAGCCAAGGCGGGTGGATCACCTGAAGTCAGGAGTTTGAGACCAGCCTGGCCAACATGATGAAACCTCATCTCTACTAAAAATATAAACATTAGCCAGGCGTGGTGGCAGGCACCTGTAGTCCCAGCTACTCAGGAGACTAGGGCAGGAGAATTCACTTGAACCTGGGAGGCAGAGGTTGCAGTGAACCAAGATTGTGCCACTACAATCCAGCCTGGCAACAGAGCGAGACTCCGTCTAATAAATAAATAAATAAATAAATAAAATTCTGGGATATTATTTAGCCTTAAAAAGGAATGAGATTCTGACACATGTTGCAAGATGAATAAACTGAAGACATCGTGCTAAGTGAAATAAGGCAGTCACAAAAAGACGAAAATTCTATGATTCCACTTATATGAGATACCTGGAGTAGTCAAATTCATTGAGATAGAAAGTAGAATGGGGGCATAGTGGCTCATGTCTGTATTCCCAGCTATACAAGAGGCTGAGGCAAGAAGATCCCTTGAGGCCAGGAGTTCGAGACGAGTCTGGGTAACACAGCAAGACCTCATCTCTAAAAATAAATACAGGCCGGGTATGGTGGCTCATGCCTGTATTCCCAGCACTTTGGGAGGCCGAGGCAGGTAGATCACATGAGGTCAGGAGTTCAAGACCAGCCTGGTCAACACGGTGAAAGCCCGTCTCTACTAAAATACAAAAATTAGCCAGAGGTGGTGGCGCAAGCCTGTAATCCCAGCTACTCAGGAGACTTAAGCAGGAGAATTGCTTGAGCCCCGAAGGCAGAAGTTGCACTGAGCCGAGATCGTGCCACTGCACTCCAGCCTGGGAGTCAGAGCGAGACTCTCTCAAAAAGTCTAATTAAATAAAT
>NW_016815774.1:972516-994484 GCF_001698545.2 Rhinopithecus bieti | reverse complement strand
AAAAAAAAAAAAAAAAAAGAAAAAGAATAAATAAGGTACTAATAGTTGCCATTATCATATTTTGTAATGTAAGTAAATAAAAGATTAAACATAAGTACCATCCAGCATGACCATCCAGTTCATAAAGAACATTTTAGTACCAAAAACACTAGGACAAACCTAATTTCAGAACAAAAGTGGCAACTTTCCAAAGCACTTATACATACATTGGCTTTCTTTTTCTCATTTTACCATAAAATAAAAACTTGCTCCTAGCCTTGCATTTGGACACTGCTGCTCTAAGGGAAGTTCAGAGCATTACTTCATACCCTAGAAGGAAGAAAAGATGGAGAAGAAAGAGCTATGCCATGGGCAAAACTGGCTACCATTTTGGGGAGTGGGGAAAGCTGGGGACTGCCAAAAGAATGGAGAGGTTAAAAGCTGTATCTTGGCCAGACGCGGTGGCTCACGCCTGTAACCCCAGCACTTTGGGAGGCTGAGGCAAGCGGATCACAAGGTCAGGAGCTCGAGACCAGATTGGCCAATATGGTGAAACCCCGTGTCTACTAAAATACAAAATTAGCCGGGCATGGTGACTTGCGCCTGTAGTCCCAGCTACTCAGGAGGCTGAGGCAGAAGAATGACTTGAACCCAGGAGGCGGGGGTTGCAGTGAGCTGAGATTGTGCCACTGCACTCCAGCCTGGGCAACAGAGTGAGACTCCAACTCAAAAAAAAAAAAAAACAAAAAAAACTGCATCTTCCATAAAGAATATTGTTTTTGAGTGTTTGTTTCTTGAGATGTTTTCATATTAGGACTACTTTAAGCTGCTTTTTTCCTCTCCTTCTTCCCTACCAAGTAGCTGGGGCCTGAGAAGGCCTAGCCTCTTTACAAGCTTGAGAAGGGACCTGAACTCTTGGAGGAATAACTGATATGGAAAGGCAAAGGCCAGGAGACCTCATAAAGCAAAGAAGCGCAGCAGCATACAATCCCCCTGGGCTCCAGGGTGTGGAGAGAAAGTCTTGTTTATTTGGCTGTCATGAAATATCAAAACATAGTACAGGGGAAAAACAAAAACACAGTATAGATGAATCTCAGACAGCAATTTTCAACTGGTAGCTCACAAACTCCCAGGTTTAAGCATCAATGTATGAAACAGTAGCTCTTTTTGTTTTGTTTTTCATTTTTGAGATGGAGTCTCGCTCTGTTGCCCAGGCTGGAGTGCAGTGGTGCGAGCTCAGCTCACTGCAAGCTCTGCCTCCCGAGTTCACGCCATTCTCCTGCCTCAGCCTCCTGAGTAGCTGAGACTACAGTGCCCGCCACCACACTCGGCTATTATTTTTTGTATTTTTAGTAGAGACGGGGTTTCACCGTGTTAGCCAGGATGGTCTTGATCTCCTGACCTCGTGACCTGCCCACCTCAGCCTCCCAAAGCGCTGGACAAGAGCCACCGTGCTTGGCCCAGCAGTAGCTCTGTTTTATAAGCAATTCACTGTCTGTTTTCTGGAGTGGATCTTGAGAAGCTTCCTCACAGTTCAACTCCCTTAGCAGCCTAGCTGATTTTGATTTAGTTCTATACTGTTTATTGGGTACCTGTAATAGACCACTGGTTGAACACAAGATATAGAAGGAAAACTTGTATAGAAATATATGTTAACAAGGAACATAAATACAATTCTGCAAATTTCTTTCGAAATGATTTCTACCAGATCTGTGAGTTAAATTCAACTCACCAAAATGACTACATAAAAGAAAAATATGTAATGAAGACTATCTCTGTCTTGACTTTTATTTACTGGGGTTAAGTTACTCATAGCTACAACATTATTTACAAAAGGATACTTGCAAAAAGCATCCTGAAATCTCTCTTCTTTCATCATTCAGAAATAAAATTAATCTAAAAATATTAAATAAACCAGTAGTTTTCTTACAGTTCAAAGGCAAAAATTCCAAACATTAAGACATGTGTGTCAGACTTCTGTCTAGGCGATGGGGCTACAATGGTAAGCAAGACACAGGAGACGGCTGCTCTCATGAAGTCACAGTTAAGGATGGGGTCTTGTAAACAGGTAAGTAAGATAATGTCAAACAGTGATAGGTGCTAGAAGGAAATTAAAGATCATGATGTGACAATGTGTGGCTTAAGAGGGAAGACAGGGAAGTCTTTGTCTAAGAAAAATCAACATATTGATCTAAAGTCATTTACCACGTCACCTCAGTACAATGAAAAGATTTTTTAAAATTCTACTGAATATTACAACTTATTGTAACTGAATAAGCCACAAATACAGCAGGTGCCTGGAGGGTCTTCTCAGGAAACTTGGCAGTATTAGGCAACCAGCTGGTAGAAACTCCAAGGACCCAGAGACCCTAATCCTGACCTCTTCCTAGTATGACTAACACATGCCACTCATGAAAAGTAAATAATATTCATAATCTTGGAGACAAAACTGAGGTTTCCCAGAGGCAGTTTATAATGTCTATTACCTGAAAACAAATTTTTTTTGGATTTTTTTTTGAGACGGAGTCTCACTCTGTGGCCCAGACTGGAGTGCAGTGGCCGGATCTCAGCTCACTGGAAGCTCCACCTCCCGGGTTCACGCAATTCTCCTGCCTCAGCCTCCCAAGTAGCTGGGACTACAGGCGCCCGCCACCATGCCTGGCTAATTTTTTGTATTTTAGTAGAGACGGGGTTTCACCGTGTTAGCCAGGATGGTCTCGATCTCCTGACCTCGTGATCCGCCCACCTCAGCCCCCCAAAGTGCTGGGATTACAGGCCTGAGCCACCACGCCTGGCCGAAAACAAATTTTTTTTAAGTTACATTTGAATAAAGCCCCGAAACACAATATTTAGAAAACACTACATTTTTCTTGATTTATTTTTAAGAATTGGTGACTCCTCAAAGAATATGGCAAGTTATTATTCAAAATCCAAACAGATTATCCATAGAACATTTATGACCATTTGCACCTGCCCTAATGGTTTCTGCTGCCTTCTTGGCACCATTCTGCAAGTCATCTCCACTACGCTCTATGAATCTAAACCTGCATAATGCTGGCTAAAATAAATAGGAACTTAACTTTTCTCACTAACAGAAATCCGGCCAGGCGCGGTGGCTCAAGCCTGTAATCCCAGCACTTTGGGAGGCCGAGACGGGTGGATCACGAGGTCAGGAGATCAAGACCATCCTGGCTAATCTGGTGAAACCCCGTCTCTACTAAAAAATACAAAATAAAAACTAGCCAGGCGTGGTGGCGGGCGCCCGTAGTCCCAGCTACTCGGGAGGTTGAGGCAGGAGAATGGCGTAAACCCGGGAGGCGGAGCTTGCAGTGAGCTGAGATCCGGCCACTGCACTCCAGCCTGGGTGACAGAGCGAGACTCCGTCTCAAAAAAAAAAAAAAAAAAAAAAAAAAAGAATCTGAGGAAGACAGCTACTGGAGCTGGTCTGACCCCTTGATGCCATCAAGGCCCAGACTCTGTATCTTTGCACTCTCCCATTCCTCCTCATGGCCTCAAAGTGGCTGCTACAACTCCAGATACAACTTCAACGTTCAAGGCAGATGACAGAAGTAATAGTGCCAGTCACATCTGTTCTTCAGCAAACTTCTGCTTCTGGGTCAGACAGCCACTCCTAATTGCACAGAAAACTGGGAAATGAGTATTTAGCAAAAAGAGGGTTCAGGATGTGGGGTCAGCCAAACAACAGTGTCTGTCACACACTGGTTGAGCCAAATATGGGAAACCAATGTCCAACTTCCTTCCCTGGACAGGACTTGACAAGTTGAACAATGGTGTTAATTTTAGACTAAGCTGACCATCAAGCCAGTGAAGTCCAGCACCTCTGGGTGAATTCTCACGTGTTTTCTTTGGCTAAAACATAAACACAGTTTTTGCTACAGGTGTTGTACTGTTAATAACAATCACCAACAAAGAAAAAAATGCATTAAAATGTCTAATACTGGCCGGGCACGGTGGCTCACACCTGTAATCCCACCACTTTGAGAGGCCAAGGCAGGTGGATCACCTGAGGTCAGGAGTTCAAGACCAGCGTGACCAACATGGTGAAACCTGTCTCTACTAAAAATGCAAAAATTAGCCAGGCGTGGTGGCACATGCCTGTAATCCCAGCTACTCGGGAGGCTAAGGCAGGAAAATCGCTTGAACCCAGGAGACAGAGGTTGCAGTGAACCGAGATCATGTCACTGCACTCCAGCCTGGGCAACAAAGCAAGACTCCATCTCAAAAAAAGAAAAAAAAGAGTCTAATACCGCTTTGCTGTGTCTTTAAAGAGCAACTTTATGGCTACTGAAAATGCTCTGGGGCCAGGTGCGGTAGCTCACACCTGTAATCCCAGCACTTTGGGAGGCCGAGGCAGGCGGGTCATGAGGTCAAGAGATTGAGACCATTCTGGCCAACATGGTGAAATCCGTCTCTACTAAAAATACAAAAATTAGCTGGGCGTGGTGGCATGGCGGTAGTCCCAACTGCTCGGGAGGCTGAGGCAGGAGAATCACTTGAACCTGGGATGTGGAGGTTGCAGTGAGCTGAGATTGCACCACTGCACTCCAGCCTGGCGACACAGCAAAACTCCATCTCAAAAAAACAAAAAAGAAAAAAAAAATGCTTTGAAGATAGCAAGTCTCATACTCAGCAGATGCATATGCAACATGGGAAACAGGAAAGTACAATCACTACTAAATTGTTATTGATTCCTTACTGCAAATAAATCTATACGCGATCCTTTCTGAAACCATCAGAGATGTCAGTCTGTTTATATGGTTCACTGATTAGAAGAATAGAGAATCACACTAATTCTTATTAATGAGCACTGGGGAAATAAGACTGGTAAGATGAGAATTATAATTCTTTAAGGCGGTTGGCTAAGTGTCACTTTTTTTTTGTATGATACTTTAAGTTCTAGGGCACATGTACACAAAGTGCAGGTTTGCTACATATGTATACATATACCATGCTGGTGTGCTGCATCCATTAACTTGTCATTTACATTAGGTGTATCTCCTAATGCTAATGCTATCCCTCCCCCCTCCCCTCACCCCATGACAGGCCCCGGTGTGTGATGTTCCCCACCCTGTGTCCAAGTGTTCTCATTGCTCAATTCCCACCTATGAGTTAGAACGTGCAGTCTGGTTTTCTGTCCTTGCGATAGTTTGCTCAGAATGATAGTTTCCAGCTGCATCCATTCCCCTACAAAGGACATGAACTCATCCTTTTTTATGGCTGCATAGTACTCCCATGGTGTATAATGTGCCATATTTTCTTAATCTCGTCTGTCACGGATGGACATTTGGGTGGTTCCAAGTCTTTGCTATTGTGAATAGTGCGCAATAAACGTATGTGTGCATGTGTCTTTATAGCAGCACGATTTTATAACCTTTGGTATATACCAGTAATTGATGGCTGGTCAAATGGTATCTAGTTCTAAGATCCTTGAGGAATCAGAATCACCACACTGTCTTCCACAATGGGTGAACTAGTTTACTATCCCAGCAACAGTGTAGAAGTCTTCCTATTTCTCCACATCCTCTGCAGTATCTGTTATTTCCTGACGTTTTAATGATCACCATTCTAACTGGTGTGAGATGGTATCTCACTGTGGTTTTGATTTGCATTTCTCTGATGGCCAAGTGTCACTTTTTTTTTAAGTGTACTTTGTGCCAGGCGTGGTGGCTCACACCTGTAATCCCAGCACTTTGAGAGGCCAAGGCAGGGGGATCATCTCAGGTCAGGAGTTCGAAACTAGCCTAACCAACATGGAGAAACCCCATCTGTAGTAAAAATACAAAATTAGCCAGGTGTGGTGCTGCATGCCTGTAATCCCAGCTACTCGGGAGGCTGAGGCAGGAGAATCGCTTGACCCCAGGAGGCGGAGGCTGCAGTGAACCAAGATCGCGCCACTGCACTACAGCCTGGACAACAGAGGAAGACTTCGTCTCAAAAAAAGAAAAAAAAAGTCTAATACTGCTTTGCTGTGTCTTTAAAGTGCAACTTTATGGCTACTGAAAATGCTTTGGGCAAGGCGCGGTAGCTTACGGCTGTAATCCCAGCACTTTGGGTGGCTGGAATATATAAATACACACACATTTATATATATTTGTATATGCATATATACATATGTGTGTATATATATATATATTTTTTTTTTTTTGAGATGGAGTCTCGCTCTGTCGCCCAGACTGGAGTACAGTGGCACAATCTCGGCTCACTGCAAGCTCCGCCTTCCGGGTTTCCGCCATTCTCCTGCCTCAGCCTCCCGAGTAGCTGGGAATACAGGCACCTGCCACCACACGTGGCTAATTTTTTTTTTGTATTTTAGTAGGGACGGGGTTTCATCGTGTTAGCCAGGATGGTCTCGGATCTCCTGACTTAGTGACCCACCTGCCCTGGCCTCCCAAAGTGCTGGGATTACAGGTGTGAGCCACCGTGCCCAGCCATATATATATATTTACATATATTTACATATATATTTATATATTTATATATATATATAAACACTGTCATCTACAACAAGAAAAGAACATTTAAGTACCTTCTTTCAACATTTTCATGGGCATGTAACCATTAAAAATGTGTATACAGAATTCAAATTAGGAGAAATTGCATATTATATGTGAAAACACAGATTATAAAACTGTATATAATCTAATCCTGTAGCCCAAGCTACTCAGGAGGCTGAGGTGGAAGGATCATTTGAACTCAGGAGTTCGAGGCCACCCTGGGCAACAACGAAATGTCCCATGGGGTGGGGGAGGAATTATATATAAATTAAACACAATGTTATAAAATTTAAAGCCAGAATGATTAAAGAGAATAATTTTCTTCATACGTTTTGGAGGAAACCAGAGGCTGCATGATATTTATCCTCATAAATAACTGTGGGCCTACTGTGTATGGAGCACCATGTAGGCACCACAGAGGATAAACTATGAGCAGGCGAGAACTCTGGTAACTTATAACCTAATGGGCTCAAAAGAGGATGTTTTCCAAATTTGCTATGGTGAATGTGGAACATCTTTATAATGAAAGGAAGACTACTAAAACTGCCTTAAAAAGTATTCTATGGCATTCAAAATTTGCCAAAAATATCCACGTTTCTGACAAATTCAGCTTCTTCCCACAACACACACGCACTGGTGCTAGGATTCGTGATCAGCTTCAGCTAACAGTGACAACAGCAATAGATGCTGCAGTTGGTATAGATTACACTTCTATAATTGTGGTACAGCCTTTCATTCCACCTGCTTTTGTTCTTTTAAATACTGGTACTGGGAGTCTGCTTTAGAAATCTATTTTTATTCGGCTGGGCGCAGTGGCTCATGCCTGTAATCCCAGCACTTTGAGAGGCCAAGGCGGGCAGATCACCTGAGGTCAGGAGTTCGAGACCAGCCTGGCCAACATGGTGAAACCCCATCTCTACTTTAAAAAATACAAAAAATTAGCCGGGTGTGGTGGCACGCACCTGTAGTCCCAGCTACTCGGGAGGCTGAGGCAGGAAAATCACTTGAACCCGGGAGGCAGAGGTTGCAGCAAGCCGCGATCACACCACTGCACTCCAGCCTGGGTGACGGAGCAAGGCTCCCTCTCAAAAAAAAAAAAAATTTTTTTTTGCATTCTACTTGTTTAACTTCTTTTGTGGATCTGTCAGAAGAAAACTGTGTCATCTTTGTACATATTATTTTACCAGAAGTATCACAGTAGACAGATTTCAACACTCTTTTGGTTTCAGTTCCTTTATTTCACTGAGGTGGCTGGATAGATCATGTCTATGTTTACTTCCAGGTTTACAAATGTAAAGATTCTATAGCTTCAGGTGTTCCTCTCTTTCCATAAAAGCCCTTTCACAGTAAATTCAGAGCACCATTTACTGCACCGAATCTTTCCTTTCTTTCTCAGTTCTTATATTTTTCAGATCACATATCAGTCTGTCTTTGTGACGCTATTATGATCAGCATCTGATTTTTTTTTAATGCCTACACAATCTGTATTGGAGTAGCAGCAAATTTACAGTCATCCTTCAACACTCAGATCTAGTCCTTTTCCACTGTGTCTGACTTCTCAATCCAGCGTTTGTCTACGCTTCCATTCCTAAAGCATTCGGAGAGGGTTCTTTTACAGCACTCATTTCACTGTATCACCATCATTTCTTGGCCAGTGTGATTTCTTCTGTGGTCCGGCCTTTGTTACAGTACCAACTATGTTATCTGGGAGGCACTTTACTTTCCTCATTCAAGTCTCTCAACAACTTCATGAATTAGGTATTATTTACTCTCTGACCTTATACCATGCTCTTGAATCAGTCCCCAATCTAGGAACATCTCTACAGTTCTCTTTCCCCTCTCCAGTGTCTATATGCAAAGGGATAAGGAAATATACAAAACTTAAACAATATAAATTCCATCTCCTTTTGAGCCCACTAGGTTATAAGTTACCAGAGTTCGGCCAGGCACAGTGGCTCAGGCTTGTAATCCCAGCACTTTAGCTGAGGCAGGCAGATCACCCGAGGTCAGGAGTTCGAGACCAGCCTGACCAACACGGTGAAACCCCATCTCTACTAAAAAATACAATAATTAGCCAGGCATGATGGTGTACGTCTGTAATCCAAGCTACTTGGGAGGCTGAGGCAGGAGAATTGCTTGAACCCAGGAGGCGGAGATTGCAGTGAGCTGAGATTGTGCCACTGCACTCTAGCCTGGGCAACAGAGTAAGACTCTGTCTCAAAAAAAAATTAAAAAAAAAAAAAAGTTACCAGAGTTCTAAAATAGTCTCTCCTGCTCATAGTTTATCCTCCATGGAGTCTACATGCTGCTTTGTACACAGAAGGCCCACAATTGTTTGTAAGGATAAATACCATTCAGCCTCCAAATGTACCCCCTTATAAAACTATCGCTTCAATCCTGACCACACCACAGTAACTCTGCTAGACTTCTTCTTGCCTCTCAAATCACCAGATCAGTATATCGACTGCAAGAGCAAATACAGTGAACTTCCCTCCTTCTCAAAATAGATCCATCTGGAAGGAGTTTTCTCGAATTCATGTCAATATAATTCAGGCTCTTGGGTTTTTTCATTTATCCACCTTCCAATCTCAGAAGAAAATGTGCTTCTTTCCTAAAGCCTGATTTAATCAACCCAAATCCACATGTCCATCTTACCATCCTTCTAACAGTTTTATAAAGTCATCATTAGATCTGTTGCTACATCTCATCTTCATTATACTCGATGGCTCTAGGTGTGACCTATCACCCATCACATCTTTGTGAAATGTTCTTCCACCTCCGCTTTTATGATAGTGCCTCTTTGACTGCGATGATGCCCAAAGCTCAGGGTCTTTGCTTTCTGCGTACTTTCTCTCGTGTTAACTTTCTATTCTCCCTCTACAAGGTCCCTGACACTCCACACTGTATCTATAGTCCTAACTTCTTACTCCCCTTCTAGTCCCACATCTGCAACTATCATCAGTTGAATTCAGTTCACCACCTCAAATTCGACATGACAAAACCAAAGCTCCATCTTCTCTATGAAACCAACCTCTTCTAAATTTCCATTTTTCCTGTCACCCAGGATCAAAATTTAAAAGTCATCTTCAAC
This sequence comes from Rhinopithecus bieti, assembly GCF_001698545.2. NCBI lineage: Eukaryota > Metazoa > Chordata > Mammalia > Primates > Cercopithecidae > Rhinopithecus > Rhinopithecus bieti. Next base: position 984,899 of record NW_016815774.1, on the reverse strand, counting down.
CATGAGCTCCTTCATCTTTTTTTTTTTCCTTTTCTTTTTTTTGAGACAGCATCTCACTCTGTCACCCAGGCTGGAGTGCAGTGGCACTATGATGCCACTTGACCTCCCAGGCTCAAGTGCAACGGCATTTACTGCAGCCTGATCCTCCCACCTCAGCCTCCAGAGTAACTGGGACTACACGCATGCACTACCATGCCCAGGTAATTTTTTTTATTTTTGTAGAGATGGGGTCTCCCTATGTTACTCAGGCTGGTCTTAAACTCCTGGCCTCAAGTGATTCTCCTGCTTCCTCCTCCCAAAATGTTGGGATTACAGGCGTGAGCCACCATGCATGGCCTCCTTTATCTTTAACATATCATCTGTTACCAAACCTGTTCACCCTTTGATTGCATTGTCATTTAACTCACTACTTCATTCCATTCTCCTGCTACCATGGCTCTCACTTCCAGAATAGAACATCATTCTCCCAACCATTCCCTCTGGTAGCCCCCATTAAGTTCACCCTGCATTCCACTCTCACACAGACCTTTCCACAACCCTTTGAAGGACAACTGTGGTTCTCCACTGTGAGATCAAACCCAAACTCCTCGTTATCTCAAATCAAGACTCTATACCCTTAGCTCCCTGCCAGCTGACACCCTCTATCACTCCCCATCGATACCCTGCCACACCACTACCCCAGACCCAGGTTCATATGTTCAGAGTCTCTGGCATGCAACAAACTCATTCCCACCCTCAGTCATGCTGGGTCCCCTTCTCCTAACATACTCTTTCCCCTTTCTACCTAAGTCCTATCAACTTCTTATAGCCCAAGATTGACTATTTCTGTATTCTGCATCCAAAATGAAGCACTCCGGAAGCACAGACTTTCCTACATTTTTTCTAACTGCTCCATGTACTTTATGTCCCACCTCTTTAATTTTTCTATCTGATCCCACCCAAGGCACATAGTGCGACCACTTGTTCAACTGTACTGAAATGCCTAATGGTAATTGAATTAATTCATCAATTTAGAAAAGCATTCTCCCTGGAGAGCAGTGGGTATGTCCACAGTTTTAAAACCATCACTGCATCAAGAATAATGTTTTGCAAAAAGTGAAGACTCAATAAATTCTTGTTAATCAAGACAGTACTTGGAGACTACAATTTGTGTATTTTAAGAAGCATCATACAGTTTTCATAAACTTGGATTTCAAAATTCATTTTAAAAAATCTGGTCCTTGATACCCCAACATTTAAAACATTAAGAATTCACACATTCTCAAATATTATTTAGGATAATTCTAAAAGAGAATTTAAAAGTGTGGAGAGGGCAGGGCACGTTGGCTCATGCCTGTGATTCCAGCACTTTGGGAAGCTGGGACGGACAGGTCATTTGAGGCCAGGAGTTTGAGATCAGCCTGGCAAATGTGGTGAAACCCCGTTGCTGCTGAAAATACAAAAATTAGCCAGGTGTGGTGGTGCACCCCGAACCCCAGCTACTTGGGAGGCTGAGGCATGAGAATTGCTTGACCCTGAGAGGCAGAGGTGGCAGTGAGCCAAGATCACACCACTGCACTGCAGCCTGGGTGACAGAGAGAGACTCTGTCTCAAAAAAAAAAAAAAAAGTGTGGAGAGAGCATGACTATGCTGATAAGCATTTTATAAAAACACTGGCGTTCAGGTTACTGTTAGTTACAGTGCTCTGATTTGCTCTAATTTGACTGGATTACTTTTTTGCCATTTAAAATCAATTTTACAAACTTTAGCATGAAGACATTTTTACCACAAAAAGCGGAAAAATGGCCAGGTGCAATGGCTCACACCTGTAATCCCAGCACTTTGAGAGGTCTAGGCAGGAAGACTGCTTGATCCCAGAAGTTTGAGACCAGCCTGGGCAACACAGCAAGATCTCATCTCTCCCCCCCACACACACACAAAAAGCCAGATGAGGGGGCACACACCTGTAGTCTCAGCTACCTGGGAAGCTGAGGTGGGAGAACTGCTTGTGCCCAAGAGTATGAGGCTGCAGAGAGCCACGATCACATCACTGTACTCCAGCCTGGGAGACAGAGCAAGATCCTGACTCAGGGGGAAAAAAAAAAGAAAAATGTTAAAGCTTGCTTCATAAATAAAATGAAAAGCTCTCCCACACACAAAAAAATTTCTGACTCAACATGTATACGTTTCTTCTGGTGCACTGGATTAGTTGAGGAGTCTACCTTAAAAACTACTGAAGTGATATATTAGACAAAGTTCTTGGTTGCAAGCAAAAGAAACGAAGCCTGGCTGTCTGAAGCCAAAAATAATTTATTGGAAAAAACATCAAACGCTCAGAATATTGCAGTGGCAAGGACTATAGGGCGAAACCCCATCTCTACTAAAAATATAAAAATTAGTTGGGCGTGGTGGCAGCTAGCTGTAATCCCAGCTACTCAGGAGGCTGAAGCAGGAGAATCGCTTGAATCTGGGAGGCAGAGGTTGCAGTGAGCCAAGATCACACCACTGCACTCCAACCTGGGCGACAGAAGGAGACTCCATCTCAAAAAAAGAAAAGATAAAAAAAAAAATTAAAGGTAATCCACAGAAGTTTCTTTGTAGAGACAGGGTCTTGCTATGTTACCCAGAGTGGTCTCGAACTCCTGGCCTCAAGTGATCATCCCACCTTGTCCTCCCAGGGTGCTGGGATTACAGGCTTGAGACACTGCACCTGGCACAGAGATTATATTTTAAAATTTATGCCAGGCGTGGTGGTTCACGCCTATAATCCCAGCACTTTGGGAGGCCAAGGTGGGCAGATCCCTTGAGGTCAAGAGTTTGAGATCAGCCTGGCCAACATGGTGAAACCCATCTCCACTAAAAATACAAAAATTAACCAGATGTGGTGGCACGCACCTGTGATCCCAGCTACTTGGGAGGTGGAGGCAGGAAAATCCCTTGAACCTGGGAGGCAGAGGCTGCAACGAGCTGAAATCGAGCCATTACACTCCAGCCTGGGCAACAAGAGTGAAACTCCATCTCAACAACAACAAAAAAAGTAAATACATATTAAATCAATTTTCTTTTATGCAGTAAAGTACTAATTTTTATCTATTTATTTATTATTATTATTTTTGAGACAAAGTTTTTTTGAGACAAAGTTTCGTTCTTGTTGCCCAGGCTGGAGTGCAGTGGCGCGATCTCGGCTCACTGCAACTTCCGCCTCCCAGGTCCAGGCGATTCTACTCCCTCAGCCTCCCGGGCTGGGATTACAGGCACCCACCACCATGCCCGGCTAATTTTTGTATATTTAGTAGAGACAGGGTTTCACCATGTTGACCAAGCTGGTCTTGAACTTCTGACCTCAGGTGATACACTTGCCTTGGCCTCCCAAAGTGCTGGGATTACAGGCGTGAGCCACCGTGCCCAGCTCTATTTTTTTTTTTAAGAGAAAGGATCTTGCTCTGTCACCCAAGTTGGAGTATAGTGGCAAGATCAATGCTCACTGCAGCCTCAAACTCCTAGTCTCAAGTAATCCTCCTGCCTCAGCCTCCCAAGTAGGTGAGATTATAGGCAAGAGCCACTGCAGCCAGTTAAAGTACTAATTTTTAGTGGTATATAGTATTCATACCATGAAATGAAAAGTAGGTGAAACCGAAATCACTAAGGATTTTCCTGGTTGATTTCACTGTTAGTTACAGGGTTCAAAATAGAATTTTGAACAGAATTCTCTGTTGAGATCTTTGTTTTCATGTCCTTGGGGATGAGAGAAAGAGTCATCACTCTCTCAGACACTGGATTGGGCCCTCTTACTTTCTCTCTTTCTCCCAGCACAGATTAGGGGGACAGGAAGGGCATAAGAGCTTTCTTTACGCACAATACGTTGATACAAACAGGCTTCCAAAAGGCAGCATATCTGGGCCTCTGACTTTCCGTGGTCTAGCTGGCCCAGTGTCCTTCACCTAGAATATTCTTCAACTACCCATACTCGACCAAGCTGTTCAAGTCTAGCCTACTCCATAAAGTCATCCCTGACACTCTAGCCCATCTTTCTTCACAGGCTTCTCCAATTCCTATAAACACCTCTCTTCACACTTCTCTTATTTTACACTCCAAACTGCATCTTATTTTTCTTTTGAGACAGCGTCTTACTCTGTCACCCAGGCTGAAGTGCAGTGGCACAACCATGACTTACTGCAGCCTTGACCTCCCAGGCTCAAGTGATCCTCCTACCTCAGCCTCCCAAGTAGCTAGGACCACAGGCGCATACCACCACACCAGGCTAATTTTTAATGTTTTTTATAGAGACAGGGTCCCACTACATTGCTCAGCCTTGTCTCAAACTCTTGAGCTCAAGTGATCCTTCCCCTCCACTTCCCAAAGTGCTAAGATTGCAGGTGTGAGCCACTGCACCTGGCCTAAATTCCATCTTGCCAGTAGACTGAAGCTTAGATTCTGTATTCTACACATTTTAAAACTCCTCAGTTTGAAGTATTCTTTATAGATACCACAATACAATTACTTTTGTAACCAAAAATAGTAATTCCCTTTTGAAAAAAAAATGACCCACATACCCTGGCAGAAGGATGATTGTGCCCAGCTAGCTCCTCATAAAATAGTTATTGAACCTACAAAAAAACCCCACAGAAATACAATTATCATACACAGAAACTCTCTGGATTGTTCTCCTAACTTATATTGGCAATAAAATCTAAAAGTTTTGTCTTACTATTATTAAAGGCAAACTACCCAAACTGCAAAGCTTCTTAGGAAGAAATCAATACCACAGTCATAGGTGTAAAAGCCCTGAGTCAGGGCTCAGCACATTTGGTTAATGAGGGCTGAATATAAGTCTAGCAATCAAATCATTTCTGCAAAGAGGAAGCAAATAAAAGTACTAAATAATAGGCCGGACACGGTGGCTCACGCCTATAATCCCAGCACTTTGGGAGGCCGAGGCAGGCGGATAATGAGGTCAGGAGTTCAAGACCAGCCTGGCCAACATGGTGAAACCCCAACTCTACTAAAAATACAAAAATTAGCCGGGCTTGCTGGTGGGCGCCTATAACCCCAGCTACTCGGGAGGCTGAGGCAAGAAAATCACTTGAACCTGGGAGACGGGGGTTGCAGTGAGCCAAGATCACACCACTGCACTCCAGCCTGGGCGACAGAGCGAGACTCCATCTCAAACAAACAAACAAAAAAAGCCAGGCATGGTGGCTCACACCTGTAATCTCTTTGGGAGGCCGAGGTGGGCAGATCACAAGGTAAGGAGATCGAGACCATCCTGGCTAACACGGTGAAACTCCGTCTCTACTAAAAAATACAAAAAATTAGCCGGGCATGGTGGCAGGCGCCTATAGTCCCAGCTACTTGGGAGGCTGAGGCAGGAGAATGGTGGGAACCCAGGAGGCGGAGCTTGCAGTGACCCGAGATGGCGCCACTGCACTCCAGCCTGGGCAACAGAGCCAGACTCCATCTCAAACAAACAAACAAACAAAGCCAGGCATGGTGGCTCACACCTGTAATCCCAGCACTTTGGGAGGCCGAGGCGGGCGGATCACGAGGTCAGGAGATTGAGACCATCCTGGCTAACACAGTGAAACTCCGTCTCTACTAAAAAATACAAAAAAATTAGCTGGGCATGGTGGAGGGCGCCTGTAGTCCCAGCAACTCGGGAGGCTGAGGCACGAGAATGGCGGGAACCCGGGAGGCGGAGCTTGCAGTGAGCCGAGATGGCACCACTGCACTCCAGCCTGGGTGACAGAGCGAGACTCTGTCTCCAAAAAAAAGAAAAAAAAATTAAATGATCAAACAGGCCAGATGTGGTGGTTCGTGCATGCAATCCCAACATTTCGGGAAGGCGAGGAGGGAGGATCACTTGAGCCAGGAGTTCCAGACCAGTCTGGGCAACATAACAAAATCTCATCTCTACAAAAAATAAAAAATATATATTAGGAGGGTGTGGTAGCACATGCCTATAGTCCCAGCTACTCAGGAGGCTGAGGTGAGAGGATCACTTGTGCCTGGAAGGTTGGGGCTGCAGTGAGCTATGATCATGCCACTACTACTACTACTACAGTCTGGGTGGTGGACCCAGACCCTGTCTCAAAACACAAACAAATTTCCAAGTATAAGCACAATGTGATTTCTCTTGTTTTGTAACTTCCCTTAATGTGTATTTTATTAGGATTCCTAAATATTCAAAGAAAAATCATGCTTAGGTATAGTGGCTCACACCTGTAATCCCAGCACTTTGGAATGTCAAGGCAGGAGGGCTGCTGCTTGAGCCCAGGAGTTTGAGACCAGTCTGAGGAACACAGCAAGACCCTGTCTCTACTAAAACTGAATTAGCCAGGCATGGTTGTGCATGCCTGTAATCTTAGCTACACAGGAGGTGTGAGGAAGGAGGATCGCTTGAGCTCAGGAGGTCAAGGCTGCAGTGAGCCATGATTGCATCACAGCACCCCAGCCTGGATGACAGAGCAAGACCCTGTCTCAAAAAAAAAAAAGGAAAGGCCGGGGCGGTGGTTCACGCCTGTAATCCCAGCACTCTGGGAGGCCAAGGAGGGTGGATCACGAGGTCAGGAGTTTGAGACCAGCCTGACCAAGATGGTGAAATCCACATCTCTACTAAAAACGCAAAAATTAGCCGGGTGTGGTGGTGGGCGACTGTAATCCCAGCTATGCGGGAGGCTGAGGCAGGAGAATCGTTTGAACCTGGGAGGCGGAGGTTGCAGTGAGCCGAGATCGCGCCCCTGCACTCCAGCCTGGACGACAGGGCTAGACTCCATTTCCAAAAAAAGAAAAATCACAATCCTTCCTCCTTTTAAGAAAAGTATAAGCATTATGTCTGAGTTCATATCCATTTTTATTCAACATTGCTAAGCTGTTCTTATAAAACACATCAGAAATATTAAAGAAAATTCTTTTTTTTTTTCATTTTTTTTTTTTTTTGGTGAGACCGATTCTCGTTCTGTCCCCACGAGTGCAGTGGCCCGGATCTCGCTCATGCAGCTCCGCCTCCGGGTACGCCATTCTCCTGCCTCAGCCTCCCGAGTAAGCTGGGACTACAGCGCCCGCCACCTCGCCCCTAGTTTCTTTTTTGTATTTTAGTAGAACGGGTGTCACCGTGTAGCCAGGAGGCTCGATCTCCTGACCTCCCGGGTGACCCGTCTCGCCCCAAAAAGTGCTGAGATTACAGGATTGGAGCCACCGCGCCCGGTCGAAAGAAAAGATATTTCTAAGCAGTTCTTAAAAAGGACTTTACTGTTTAACAAAGAGATTTAACAATGTATACAAAGAAAGCCTATTTAAGAACATTTCCTTTATTTTATTTATTTTATTTAATTTTTCTTTTTGGACCAGTCTCCCTCGCTCGTTGCCAGGCTGGAGTGCAATGATGCAAACACAGCTCACTGCATCCAGACATCCCCAGCTCAAGCGACCCTCCCACAATAGGCCTCCAAAATGCTGAACGGTCCTTATTTTATCCTGTATTCCCAAGGTCTTACACATAGACACTCCAAAAATGTGCTGAAGAATGAATAAACAATTTGTATTCCTGAAAAGTGCCCTTCCCCTTCTGTACTAGCAATGAGAAATGATATAATTAGCTTCACACAGCACACAGTAGATGCCTCAGCACTATTCTATCACAAAAAAATTAAGCAAAAGCAAAGAAGTAGGCATCTGGGGGCAAGGAGTTAAAAGAATGGAACCTGCATATGAATTTTTTTTTTTTTTTTTTTGAACGGAGTCTGCTCTGCCGCCCAGGCTGAGTTCATGGCGCTCTCAGCTCACTGCAACTCCGCCCTCCTGGGTTCACGCCATTCTCCTGTCCACCTCCACGAGTTAGCGCACACAGCGCCGCTCGTCGCCCGACTATTGGATTTTTTAGTAGAGACGGTTTCACCGCTATTAGCCAGGAGGTCTCGATCTCCTACCTCATGATCCGCCCGTCCGGCCTCCCAAAGTACTGGATTACAGGCTTGAGCCTGAGCCACCGCGCCCGGCCCTGCAGTATGAATTTAGACCAGAATTCACACCTTGGGAAGGAGGCAAAAAATAATGTAATGGAAGAAATGACTAACTGGTATTAGGCAAACAGAAGGGGAAGCAGGGGAAAAAAGCTTCCAGGAAAGATTTTGAGAAATGAGGAGTAGAAATGTCCAGTCATGACTGGATCAATGAACCCATCATGATCTTAGAGCAATGTAATATTGAACAGTAACCAAGATATGTTACAAAAGGACTCCCTAATCACCTTGGGATCTACCGGAAGCCCTTTGTCATGGTTATTGCCTCTGGGATTGCTCCCGGTGTCTTACTCCCCTCTCTAGAGCCTGCTGTCAGTTCACCTGCTCCTCTGGGGCATTTTACAGACAAACAGGCCACCAGTCTCTGCCCACTGAGGAGCTCCAATGTCAATCATCTCTCCATTCCAACCGGTGAGCTGAAGGATCTGAGAAAATGTGAAGCAGCTCCCCGTTTGCCAAGAGACATAGGGCTTCTAGTGGAAAAGTACAACAAACAAACCTAACACCTTAGGAACAGCTTCATCCTTTCTTTATTAAAACAGCTTTAAGGCACAGGGAAATCTAACTCACACAATCCTATTAGTATTCATTTTTCTCCCTGGGTAAAAACAGACCCGTTAGGAGCAGCTTTAACTTTCCTAGGCACTGTGATGTCATTTGTTGTATGTTCTGTATCATCTGGCCTTTCTAAGAGTACAAACAAGCCTACCCCTGTCTCTCACTTCTCCTCACAGAGGCTCTAAAAAAGGAAAGACTGGGGGAAGAAGGATAATCTTACTGGAAGTACTTTAGGAGGGCCAAAGTTGAATAATATGACAGACAAATATCAAATTACCCAATTTAGGATAATAAAATCTTACTCAAGAAGTTAGTCTTCTATACAGTTTATGATAAAGTTCAAGTAAAGGATACGGTTGATTAAAAAATATAAATGTAGGCTGGGCGCGGTGGCACACGCATGTAATCCTAGCACTTTGGGAGGCTGAGGTGGGAGGATCGCTTTAGCTCAGGAGTTCAAAACCAGCCTGAGTAATATAGTGAGACCCTGTCACCATACACACAAAAATTAGCTGGGCAAGGTGGCATGCACTTGCACTTCCATCTACTTGGGAGGCTGAGGTGGGAGGATCACTTGAGCCTGGGAGGTGGAAGCTGTAGTGACCTGAGATCACATTACTGCACTCCAGCCTGGTCAATAGAGCAAGACCTTGCCTCCAAAAAAAAAAAAAAAAAAAAAAAAAAACCTCAAAACAAGATCTTGGCCCTAAGAACAAAGATTAGCAGATAAATATACATTTATATATATATACTTCATATATTAATTATATATTATTTGCAAATGAAAATATTAAATAATCAAACAGGCCAGATGTGATGGCTCATGCCTATAATCCCAACACTTTGAGAGGCCAAGTAGGGAGGATCACTTGAGCCAGGAGTCCCAGACCAGTCTGGGCAACATGAGACCTCAACTCTACAAAAAATAAAAAATATGGCCAGGCACAGTGGCTCACGCCTGTAATCCCAGCACTTTGAGAGGCCGAGGTGGGCGGATCTCCTGAGGTCAGGAGTTCGAGACCAGCCTGACCAACATGGAGAAACCCCTGTCTCTACTAAAAACACAAAATTAGCCAGGCATGGTGGTGTATACCTGCAATCCCAGCTACTTGGGAGGCTAAGGCAGGAGAATCGCTTGAACTCAGGAGGTGGAGGTTGCGGTGAGCCAAGATTGTGCCATTGCACTCCAGCCTGGGCAACAAGAGCGAAACTCTGTCTCAAAAAAAAAAAAAAAAAAAAAAAAAAAAAAAAAATACATATACATATACATATACTGGCAAGGTAAGGTGGCACACACCTATAGTGTGTAAATAATATGTATACATATACATATTATTAGCAAATAAATCTTTTATATGTATATAAACATGTATTTATTTGCTAATCTTTGTAGGGCCAAGATATTGTTTTGAGTATGAGTCTACTGTTGAATTGTAAGTTGTCTTTCATATGCCACACCCATAATGAATGATCTGTTTCCCAGTCCTAGTTTCTATAAAGAACAAAAACCTAAAAACATTCATGAAGTAATCTATGTGCAGAGTCCTAGACTTTTAAGATCCCCTCTCCAATCTTCTCCAGTTTGTCCATACAAGTGAGCAGTAATTTCTTTTCTTTTTTTTTTGTTTTGAGACAGACTCTCACTCTGGAGTGCAGTGGCGTGCTGTTGGCACACTGCAACCTCCATCTCCCGGGTTCAAGTAATTCTTGTGCCTCAGCCTTTCATGTAGCTGGGACTACAGGCGCACACCACCATGCCTGGCTAGTTTTATGTATTCAGTAAAGATGGGGTTTCACCATGTTTCCTAGGTTTGTCTCAAATTTCTGGGCTTACATGATCCGCCCACCTTGGTCTCCCAAAGTGCTGGAATTACAGGCATGTGTCACCATGCCCAGCCTTGTTCTTTTCTGAACTCAAATTTCACTGGTTAAGTTGCACAATTACAATAACAAGTACAATGAACATACACAGATACAGGAATAAAGGTAACTAATTGTAATCACACAATTTGGCAGCTGGGAGGTCATCTGGTTGGGGTACACCAGACCCGGAAGCCTGCTGAGTAACTGCCAAGCATTCAGCGTACCAAGCTGGTTAAAGGAGTGGTTGGTTAAGAAACTGTATCAGGTTCAAACTACTGTAATAAATGTTAGTTACCACAAATACCCAATTTAAAGATGTTATCAACATATCAATAACTATCAGTAGAACTTGTTAAGTGGGAGATTTTTTTCTGATAAATTTTGTTTATCAACAAGAAGAGAAGCCAGAAAGAGAAAAGGGAATCATTTTCATCATGCTGTTGGGTCTATTTGTTGTTCCATCTCTCCCATTAGACTCTAAGCTCCCTGCATATCTGTCTCCTTCATAACGGTATCACAGAACTTGGCACTCAATGAGTGTTCAATAAACTTACTATGTTGACACATCCTAACCTGGATCAGAATTTCAGCCTCTCATTGCTGGTCTATAAATAAAGTTTTCTGGAGCTGGGGGAAAAAAAAACCTAGAATGATAGGTTTGGCTACTCATGAGATACTATCTTCTAATATAGTCACGTACTACATAACATAGCAGTCAACTACAGACTACATATACAAGAGTAGTCCCAAGAGATTATAATGGAGCTGAGAAATTCCTTTCCCATCGTAGCTGTGGTGACACAGCACAATGCGCTACTCATGTGTTTTTGGTGAGTACACAAACAAATCTACTGTGCTGCCGGTCATATAAAAGTCTAGCACAGCTGAGCACGGTGGCTCATGCCTGTAATCCCAGCACTTAGGGAGGCTGAGGAGGCAGACTGCCTTAGTCCAGGAGCTCAAGACCAGCCTGGGTAAAATGCCAAAACCCCTATCTCTACAAAAAAATACAAAAATTAGCCAGGCATGGTGGCGCGTGCCTGGAGTCTCAGATACTTGGGAGGCTGAGGTGTGAGGATCGCTTGAGCCCAGAAGGTCAAGGCTACAGTGAGCCGTGATCACACCACTATACTCCAGCCTGGGCAACAGAGTAAGACCCTGTCTCAAAACAAAAACAACAAAAAAAATGTAGCACATACAATCACGTGCAGTACAAAATACTTGATAGTAAATGTATTACTGGTTTATGTATTTACTATCCTGTACTTTTTATTATGTTAGAGTGTATTCTCTCTACTTACTTTTTAAAAAGTTAATTGTAAAACAGTCTCAGAAGAAGGGATTGTTATCATAAGAGATGACAGTTCCATGCCTGTTATTCTCCTGAAGACCTCCCAGTGGGGTAAGATGCGGAGGTGGAAGACAGTGATACTGATGATCCTTGACCCTGTGTAGGCCTAGGTTAATGTGTGTTTGTGTCTTTGTTTTCAACCAAAGAAAAAGCTTAAAAAGCAAAATATGGGCCGGGCACAGTGGCTCACGCCTGCAATCCCAGCACTTTGGGAGGCCGAGGCGGGCGGATCACGAGGTCAGGAGATCGAGACCATCCTGGCTAACACGGTGAAATCCCATCTCTACTAAAAATATAAAAAATCAGCCGGGCATGGTGGTAAGCGCCTGTAGTCCCAGCTACTCAGGAGGCTGAGGCAGGAGAATGGCGTGAACCCGGGAGGCAAAGCTTGCAGTGAGCTGAGATCACGCCACTGCACTCCAGACTGGGTGACAGTGAGACTCCGTCTCAAAAAAAAAAAAAAAAAAAAAGTGGCCGGGCGCGGTGGCTCAAGCCTGTAATCCCAGCACTTTGAGAGGCCAAGACGGGCGGATCACGAGGTCAGGAGATCGAGACCATCCTGGCTAACACGGTGAAACCCCGTCTCTACTAAAAAATACAAAAAACTAGCCGGG
>NW_016815774.1:960881-970426 GCF_001698545.2 Rhinopithecus bieti | reverse complement strand
AAAAAAAAAAAAAAAAAAAGTAAAATATGGGTAGGCAGAGGAACAAAAAGTAAAACAAATAAATAATAAATAATATCTTTAAATAAAGTTTCTAGAATAAGGATATAATGAAGAAAACATTAGCCAGGCATGGTGGCATACACCAGTTGTCCTAGCTAGCTGTCGGGAGGCTGAGGTGGAAGGATCACTTGAGCCCAGGAGTTCAAGACCAGCCTGGGCTGTTGCCTGGGCAACAGAGCAAGATCTCAACTCTTTAAAAAAAAAAAAAAAAAAGTGATTTTAGTATAACAGGGAAAAAAGAGAAAATATTTTTATACAGATGTACAATGTGTTTTAAGCTAATATTACAAGAGTCAGAACGTTAAAAAATGTAAAAGTTTATAAAGTAAAAAAATTACAGTAAGCTAAGGTTAATTTTTGAAAAAAAATAATTTTTTGATTTAGTGCAACCTAAGCTGTACAGTGTTTCTAAAGTCTACAGTCGTGTACAGTAATGCCCTAAGCCTTTGCATTTACTCACCGCTCACTCACTGACGCATCTAGAGCAACTTCCAGTCGCGCAAGCACCATTCATAGTAAGTGTCCTGGTCAGGTGAACCGTTTATTTTTTGTACCGTATTTTTCCTGTACTTTGCTTGTTTACATATGTTTAGAAACACAAATACTACTGCATTACAATTGCCTATTTATTCAGTACAGTCACCTGCTGTACAGTTTTGCAGGACCAACAGGTTATACCATATAGCCTACATATGCAGTAGGCTATACCAGCCAGGTATGTGTAAGCACATTCTATAATGTTCACACAACAACAAAATCACCTAATGATGCATTTCTCAGTACGTATCGCCAATGTTAAACAACACACGGCTGTATTTTCATCTCTTTTTCTTCACATTGCATGTATGCTTCTTGACATTGCTTAAATTTATAAATCAAGGTCCTGTTTATACTTACATTACTATTGTATTAATGCTAATAATATTCTGTAAACTATTCCATCTTGATTAAAGCCATTAGTGCCCATTAAAAAATTTTTTTAATTGGGTTGAATGTCCTATTCGGTTTGAATTTTACATTCCCACAATGTGTGGCAGCTAATGCTTCTGGCACATCTATTGAGAACATAAAAGTTCTCCTGGAACTAACAAATTACTTTCCTTCCAACACAATTATATAATCTGAGAGTTGAAAAGCACCCTAGAGATTATTCTGTGGTCCAAAATCCCTCCCAATTAAGGAATCTCATCTAAAACTACTCAACTCTGTCCGCAGGAAGGGATGCTAATCTTTAGATTCCCCATGACACAGTGCTGCCGCCATTGTAGGCTCTTTAATACATGCGTTTTGTTGTTTTTAATACATGTTTGTTGAACTGAACAAATCTAAAATGGACGTATTTCACTCATTTTCTTTTTCTTCCCAGGATTTAGCTGTAACACCCACTGCATCTGCAATTTAAAGCTTTGCATGATTCCTCTGCTCATTAACCAACATTCAAAAAGAAATTCAATAAAGGAAACTAAATGTTTCAATGCATTAAAGAAACTTCATTTTAACAGTTCAAAATTTTAAGCTCCTGGACTGGCAAAGTGGCTCTTGCCTATAATCCCAGCATTTTGGGAGGCTGAGATGGGAGGATCTCTTGAGCCCAGGAGTTTGACAATAACCTGGGCAACAAAGGGAGAACCTGTGATATGGTACAGCTCTGTGTCCCCACCCAAATCTCATCTCGATTTGTAATCCCCACCTGTGGAGGGAGGGACCTGTAATCCCTCCCACATGTTGAGTGAGGGAGGTAATTGGATCATGGGGAGTTTCCCCCATGTGGTTCTCATGCTAGTGAGTGCTCACGAAATCCAATGGTTTTATAAGTGTTTGGGAGTTCCTCCTTCGCTTCTCTTTCTCCTGCTGCCTTGTGAAGAAGGTTCTTACTTCCCCTTTGCCTTCCGCCATGATTGTAAGTTTCCTGAGGCTTCCCCAGCCATGTATAACCGTGAGTCAATTAAATCTCTTTCTTTATAAATTACTCAGTCTCAGGCAGTGGCCGGATCTCAGCTCACTGCAAGCTCCGCCTCCCGGGTTTACGCCATTCTCCTGCCTCAGCCTCCCGAGTAGCTGGGACTACAGGCGCCCGCCACCTCACCCGGCTAGTTTTTTGTATTTTTTAGTAGAGACGGGGTTTCACCATGTTAGCCAGGATGGTCTCGATCTTCTGACCTCGTGATCCGCCCGTCTCGGCCTCCCAAAGCGCTGGGATTACAGGCTTGAGCCACCGCACCCGGCCGGTATTTCTTTATAGCAGTGTGAAAATGGACTAATACACCCTGTCTCCACATAAAATTTAAAAATCAACCAGGTGTGGTGGCTTGTGCATGTAGTCCCAGCTACTTGGGAGGCTGAGATGGGAGGATTGCTTGAGCACAGGAGGTTGAGGTTGCAGTGAGCCATGATCACACCACTACACTCCAACCTGGGTGACACAGTGAGACCCTGTCTCAAAAAAATAAATAAATAAAGGCCGGCCACAGTGTCTAACGTCTGTAATTCCAGCACTTTGGGAGGCCGAGGCGGGCAGATCACAAAGTCAGGAGATTGAGACCATCCTGGCTAACACGGTGAAATTCTGTCTCTACTACAAATACAAAAAATTAGCCGGGTGTGGTCGCAGGCACCTGTAGTCCCAGCTACTGGGGAGGCTGAGGCAGGAGAATGGCGTGAATCCAGGAGGCAGAGCTTGCAGTGAGCTGAGATCGTGCCACTGCACTCCAGCGTGGGAGACAGAGCCAAGACTCCATCTGAAAAAAATAAAAAATAAAAAATAAAAAATACAATATAAAAACTAGCCAAGCATTGTGGCAGGCGCCTGTAATCCCAGCTACTCAGGAGGCTGAGGCAGGGAGAACTGCTTGAACCTGGGAGGTGGAGATTGCAGTGAGCCGAGATCAAGCCACTGCACCCCAGCCTGGGCGAAAGAGAAAGACTCCGTCTCAAAATAAATGAATAAATAAATTTTTAAAAATAAAAATGTAAGCTCCTAGAATCGCCTGAACCTGGGAGGTGGAGGTTGCAGTGAGCCGAGATCTGGCCACTGCACTCCAGCCTGGGTGACATAGCGAGACTCTGTCTCAAAAAAAAAAAAAGAAAAAAAGTAAGCTCCTAGAAGGCAAGTCTTATGCCTGGTCTGACTTGTAAGATGCAGTGAAGTAGCCTAAACAGACAAGTAAGCTTTCAACATTAATGTTCCTAATGCCAGTGCATAATAAAACATTTAACAGAAAATGAAAAATTAAGCCTGTTAGTTTGCTTATGATCTATAGTTTTCAATTTATCAAAAATACGTTTTCTATTTCTAGTATGATTTATTATAGTTATTTTTAATTTAGAGATGGGGGTCTGTTGGCCAGGTTGGTCTCAAACTCGTGGCCTTACCACCTTGGCCTCCCAAAGTGCTAGAATTACAGGTGTGAGCCACCGCGTCCGGCCTGGTGTGATTTTTCAAAACAAATAGTCTTGTATCATTTGTACAACTAAACTATACTTATAATTGGGGTGCTCACAGATTTAGGCATACTAGTGTAGTAAGACATGCTATTATGCTAATCAGCTTTCCCTTCAGTTAAGAGCCTGTGATCCCATCTGATTTCCCACAACATGATATGATAATGAAGAGAATAAAGCCTCTGGAGCAGTAAGCACCACGAATAATTTTACTTTACTCAAATATGCATTCCAAAACAGTGTATAATTTACAGCACGGCCCTGGTTAGCTATTACAATGCATCTGTTTTGGGGACTTTTACAATATATGGTAGGATACAAAGCATACGTTTCCAAATCTCCTTTCGTTCTGTTTTGCTGAAAGGGTGCACACATGGGATCCCTTAACAGCACAATTCACTAATTTTCTTCAGGCAGTAATTCAAATTCCCACTTCCTCCTAAATACCTCTGGACAGCAACTCCTGGCAATCCATCTGTCTCTTTCGCCACAGCTTCTTTTCATAACTAACGGGTCAAGTTCCTTTCCCCATTTCGACACCATGCACACTGTACTGCGGCCCTGCCACCATAGCCCACTGCTGAATGCTGGAATATAACATATTGGATTTCACTCTCCTTCACTGTTTGCAGTTTAACTGCCATTTTACCACAATGCACACAAGAGAAATGCATTCCCACAGGCATCTTATGAATTTCCAAAGCAGCTATTCTTTGTGGATTTACAAAACATGTGCTTCTCTGAACTCCCTTCATCACCACAGAAACGGCTTTGGGAAGCCGAGATTTTTGTTTAAAGTACCCTACCTATTATAAAAAAAAAACTGATTCTAAAACATTTTATTTTCCTAGCTAATTTAATCCTAAGGCTCTTCCCACAAGGCAGTGGAGGAACGTCAGGGCAAAAATATTAAATCCTGTTTTGGGTCTTCCCAATTAATATGAAACATTGTCAGCACAGAAAGATTATTATATCAAATGTCCTTTCTTCTCAGACTACACCATAAAGGCTACCCAGCGCACTGTAAAATAAACAGCTGGCTGTGGCTTATGCACAACGCCCTAAAGCTTCCGAAGACACCCCCACCCCCACCCTCACCCCTCGGCTTTGGGCTCACAGACACCTAATCCCTCGGCAAACCCCAAACCTGCCAATGAAGCGCACTATTTCTCTGCCACAAAGGCCGGCCCGCGCCTCGTGCACACCAGCCTCCGCACACATGTGCCTGGCTGACAAGTGCGGAGCGGCTCTTCCTGGATCAAAGCCGTTGGCCTGAACCGAAAGCCGCACTCTTCCCAGCCCACTGCCTTCGCCGGCGGCCGCTCTCCCCGGTAACAGGCGGCCGAACCGAAGCGCTTTGGCCGCAAGCCGGTCACCCCCTCCGCCCGGCGCGTCCTGTGCGGCCACACTCAGACCCGCTTCCCCTCAGCCCCAACGTCCTTGCTCCTTCCCCCCTTTTTCGCCTCAGGAAATTCCGTCGGAACATCATTCTACACCACCGGGGCGGCCCGGGCACACCCTCCTCCGGCGGCCGCGCCCCTCGCGCCTCCATCCGAAGGGGCCGGAGACCTGGCGACCCCGGCCCGCCCAGCCTGGCGCCTCACCTCCTCCTCGCTCTCGCTGCGGAAACACAGGCATGCGGCCCGCTTCTTGTAGCCGTCGCCGTCGTACGTGCGGGTCTGGTTCGACTTGAGCTTCATCATCCTCCGGCCCAGGTGGGTGTGCGGTGCGGGTCGCGGGAGTCGAGGGGTGGGGAGCCCGCTCTGGACGGCCGCGTGCGCGCGCGCCCCCGGCTCGGCCAACGGAAGCAGGGAGGGGGAGCTTCTCCGCTACACGGCTCCGCCGCTGGCCTGCCGCGGCCGCCTCATTCCCCCCGGCCCAGGTCCCGCGCCGCCGCTGCCACCGTCACAGCTGCCGTCTCCACTGCCGCCAGGGCCGCCGCCCCCTCTGCCACCACCACCCCCGACGACGACCGCGCAGCCATCTTGGGCGCGATGCGTCAGCGGCGTAAGGCCGCACCGGCCTGCGGGACGACCGCGCGCTCGCAGCGCAGGCCGCGTTGGGGAATCGCGCCCTCCCAATCCGCCCGGCGGAAACCAGCGTCTGAAAGGAGCGGGCCGCGCGACTCTGGGCGGGCGTTACGCCGGCAGCGTAGGCGTAGAACTGGCGCGGGGGCGGGGGGGAGCCGCGCGGAAGAAGCCGGGGGAGATAGGGTACCCGCGCAGGACGCCTAGCGGCCGGAGCGGAGACCCAGCGGTCCAACCTCGCCAGTCAGCGGATGGGGAAGCGGGGACTTGGCCAAGGTCACGCGGCGTCTCCGCGGCCGAGGATGAACCAAGGTCATGCCACCCGCCCCTGGGCCGTGCCTGTAGGTCTCGAAGGGGTTGAGGGGGAAGGTCTGAAGGAAAAGGTAGAATGTAGTTAAAGGCAATGGAAGCTGCAGCTGGAAACACCTGAGATTTGGAACTGCACGGAAACGGGGCGTGGGAGGCGTGTGCACTTTCGTTGATAACCTGAATCTCTGGATGTCTTGTGGGCTGGTGCATGTCGCCCATTACGAAGAACAAGTATTTATCCTGCAATCCTTTATTGATGCTAAAAGCAATTGCTTCCTCTTACGGTAAACGAGGGCCAGAAAGGAAGACGCGCGCGTGTGTGCGTGTGTGTGTTTATTACACAGATAATGTAAATCATAAAACATCATCGTTTCTGGCAATAAATGAGGAGTGTGTGTTGTGGATGTCAGATTCTCCAGAAAAAGATACACAGACAGAAACTCTCCAGAAAGGAAAACTGGTATATGACCTGTGAATGTTCTCAGCAACCCAGAACAAAGCTAGTACCATGCAGATGCCCTAAACGTACCAAAAATCCTGTGCAGTATCTGTCTGTGAATTGCTTAATACCCTTTTTGGTTTTTTTACTTTTTTACTTTTATTTTTTGTTGAGATTGGTGGTGGGCCTCATTTTGTTGCCCAGGCTGGTCTGGAATTCGTGGCCTCAAAGCTATCCCCCCTCGGGCTCCCAAAGCGCTGCGATTACGATAACTTGTGTGAGCCACCGTGGCCGGCTAATTACCCTTTTTGAATTTGCTTGTATTTAGCATAGTCAAAAAGATCTGGGTTTGAAATCAAATACACCTTGGTTGTAACGTCAATTACATTTTTTTTAATGTTCATACCACCCGATTACATCATTTTTTAACTTCTGCAAATAAAGATGATAAACCTACTTGGCTCTGGCACATAGTAGGCACTCAGGGCACCCCAAATGCTATTAATAGTTTGTTTGCCTATTAAATATTCCTTTCTTCAAGAATAGAAAATTAGAGTCCAGTAAATGTTGAATAAATAGATAGCTGGAGGTTTTCTTTTGGTTTCTAATTCCTTATCCTGGCTTTTTTATGGGCATGATTTTGTTTGGGATTTTTTGTTCGATTGTTTGTTTTTTGGAGACAGGGTCTTGCTGTGTCTATTAAGGTGGAATGCAGTAGCATAATCTCAGTTCAACTGCAGCCTAGACCTTGTGGGCTCAAGCAATCCTCCTACCTCAGCCTCCCAAGTAACTGGGACCACAGGCGCCTGTCATGCAGCCTGGAGCACTACCACATCCAGCCAACTTTTGTATTTTTTTGTAGAGACAGGGTTTCACCATGTTCCCCAGGCTGGCCTCGAACTCCTGGGCTCAAGCAGTCCGCCTGCCTCAGCCACCCAAAGTACTGGCATTACAGGCATGAGCCATCGCTCCCAGCCTATGGGCATGTTTAGTTTCAAGAGCCCAAAAGATTACCCCCAGATTCCTTGACTGAGTAATAATTACTTTGTCTTTGTTCAGGGAACATTAACCAAGGGATTCTGTTCTTTCGTTGAAGACAATGGGTAAGTAGTACGTTTAAATTTGTTTAAAAAAATTATACTTGGCTGTGTGCAGTGGCTCAAGCCTGTAATCTCAGCACTCTGGGAGGCCGAGGCGGGCGGATCATCTGAAGTCAGGAGTTCGAGACCAGCCTGACCAACACGGTAAAACCCTGTCTCTACTAAAAATACAAAAATTAGCTGGGTATGGTGGCGCGTGCCTGTAATCCCAGCTACTCGGAAGGCTGAGGCAGGAGAATCGCTTGAACCTGGGAGGCGGAGGTTGCAGTGACCCAAGATCATGCCATTGCACTCCAGCCTGGGCAACAGAGCGAAACTCCGTCTAAAAAAAAAAAAAAAAAAAATTATAGTTAACATTATTCCACTTAAATACGTCTCCAGAAGTCCTACAAGAAGCCAGGGCATGGTAGTAGTTGCCTGTAAGTCCCAGCTACTCAGGAGGCTGAGACAGGGTGATCACTTGAGTCCAGGAGTTCAGGGCTACAGTGAGCCATGATCATGCCATTACTGCACTCCAGCCTGGGTGACAGAGTAAGACTCTGTTTCTTAAAAACAAAAAAAGTCACATGAGAAAACACTAATAGGTTATTTATTCATTTTGCTAAGCCAGAAACTTGGGAGGCATTGTCTTTTTTGTTTTCAGACAGAGTCTCATTCTGTCTCCCAGGCTAGAGTGCAGTGAGTGCAGTGGCACAACCTTGGCTCACTGCAACCTCCACCTCCCAGGTTCAAGCAATTCTCCTGCCTCAGCCTCCCCAAGTAACTGGGATTACAGGTGTGCGCCACTATGCCTGGCTGATTTTTGTGTTTTTGTAGTAGACATGGGTTTTCACCATGTTGGCCAGGCTTGTCTCGAACTCCTGAGCTCAGGTGATCCACCCGCATCAGCCTCCCAAAGTGCTGGGTGTGAGCCACCACGCCCAGCCAACTGGGAGGCATTATTGACATGGTCTTTCCCACTATCCAGTTGATAATAAACTTCACTGCTTCTGCCTGTCAATATCCTTGGGCCCAGCCCTTTCCTGCCTTGCCCTCTGTCATTACTTCATTGGGACTCTTCCCTCTGAACTGTGACCTTCCATCTGGTCATCTTGGCTCTGTCCAGCCCTCCTCAGTCCCATCCACCCACTGCAGCAAGAGAAATCCTTCCCAAATGCAAATCTGATTAGGTCAAGCCCTTGATTAAAACACTGCAGTTGTTCCTCAGTGCTTTGAAGACAAAAATTAAAACCCTACCAGAAAATATAAGACTGTAGGAACTAGGTCCCTGCCGACCTCACCCCTCCCTTCATTTCCTATATTCTAGGCATTCAGAACTACCTACAGTTTCTTGAACCTTTAGAGAACCTTCCATGTATGCTTTCTCTAGTGTCAAGAAGGCTTTTCTTCCAAGACCATCCCACACTCCATTGTCCTATCCCTTCCTTTCACCCAGAGAGAGGCCAAATCATATTTATCCTTCAAAACTCGAAAGTCACCTCCTCCAGAAAGCTCTCCCTGACTACCTGCGTTCATCCTAGTGGTCTGGGTTTGTCCTGATTAATTATATGGTTTTTCTTTTTTACCTTGAGACAAGGTCTCTCTCTGTTACCCAGGCTAGAGTGCAGTGGTGCAATTACGACACACTGCAGCTTCAACCCCTGGTCCCCCACCAGGCTCAAGTGATCCTCCCACCTCAGCTTCTCCAGGAGCTGGGACTGCGGGTACACATTACCGTACCCACCTAATTCTTAAATTTTTTCATAGAGACAAGATTTTACTATGTTGCCCAGCTGGTGTTGAGCTCCTGGACTCAAGCTCTCTGCCCACCTCAGCCTTCCATAGCACTGGGATTAAGGCATGAGCCACTGTGACTGGCTTTATCATACTATTTGTAACATAGTATTGTCATTGTTTTCTTGATAATCTCCCCTACACCTTTCTAACTTCTTGAAAGCAGAGTCTGTGACTCACTTATCCTTGCTTAGTTCACCCAGCAGTTATCCCAGGGCCTAGCATAAAACAATTGAAAAAATGTTTTGTTAAAGAACAGATATTGGCTTGGTGCAGTGGCTCACGCCTGAAATCCCAACTCTTTGGGAGCCCAAAGCAGGAAGATTGCTTGAAGCCAGGAGTTCAAGACCATCCTGGCCAACATAGTGAGACCCCCATCTCTATGAAAGAAAGAAA
>NW_016815774.1:923637-960615 GCF_001698545.2 Rhinopithecus bieti | reverse complement strand
AAAAAAAAAAAAAAAAAAAAAAAAAAGAAATGAGACTAACTTGTCTGTAGGAACACCCCCACCTGACACAACCTAAAATCTGTCTTCCAAATAAAGATCACACAGCATTCTCTTGATCCTACATTTCAGGGACCATCTGTAATAACCTCTTAGAGCCAATCCTGGATGAAATGGTGAGTAAAATACAAATTGATTTCACAGGTTCCTTACTCCACTTTGCTCCCTTACCATGCCTCTCACTGCTCCCGCCTCCCCCAGCCTACCTTGCTATATCCCATCAAGTCCCCCAGGAGCACCTTCTATTTCTGATCTTTGCTTTTGTATTAGTTGCCTACTGCTGGATAATAAATCTTTCCCAAAATTTGGTGGCTTAAAACATGAATTGTTATTTCTTATGGTTTCTGTAGGTTAAGAATCCTGGGATGAGCTAGGCACAGTGGTGCATACCTGTAGTCTTAACTATGTGGGAGGCTGAGTCGGGAGGCTCGTTTGGGCCCAGGAGGTCAAGTCCAGCCTGGGCAATAAAGTGACACCCTATCTCTAAAGACCATTCATTGTGGTGTACGCCTGTAACCCCAGCACTTTGGGAGGCCAAGAAGGGTAGATCACCTGAGCCCAGTAGTTTGAGACCAGCCTCTACCAAAACAAAAAATTAGCTGGGTGTCGTGGCACATACCTGTACTCCCAGCTACTCGGGAGGCTGAGGTGGAAGTATCACTTGAGCCTGGGAGGTCGAGGCTACAATGAGCCGAGACCATGCCACTGTACTCCAGGCTGGGCGACAGAGTAAGACTCTGTCTCAGAAAAAAAAAAAAAAAAAAAAAAAGATAAGAAATGTGAAGAATCGTGGAGCAGCTTAGCTGGTTTGTTCTGGCTTAGAGTATTTCATGAGATTGTAGTCAGGTGTTGGCTGAGGCTGTGGTCATCTGAAGCTGTGACTACAGGTGGAGGATCCATTTCCAAGGTGGCTTCTCCCATGGCTGACAGTTGGCAAGACGCTGTAGTACCTTTGCATGTGGGCCTCTCCATGGAGCTACTTGAGCATCCTTACAGCATGGTGCCTAGATTCTCCTCATAGTGAATGATACAAGATTCCAAGACTGAACTAGACTGCCTTTTATGACCTAGCCTTGAAAGTCACACTTTATCAATTCTGCACCTTTCTATTGCTCACGTAAGTCAGCCTTGATTCAGTGTGGGAGGAGATTACTCAAAGGCATGAATACCAGCAGGCAAGGATCACTGGAGGCCGTATTAGAACCTTCTTACCACACCTCCCATAGAAGTTACTTGGTCTGGGCCGGGCGCGGTGGCTCCAAGCCTGTAATCCAGCACGTTGGGAGGCCCGAGGACGGGGCGGATCATGAGGTCATAGGAGAATCGAGACCATCCTGGTCTAATACGGTGAAACCCGTCTCTACTCAAAAAACTAAAAAATACAAAAAACTAGCCGCGATGAGGCGGGCGCCTGTAGTCCCAGCTACTCGGGAGCTGAGACAGGAGAATGGCGTGAACCCGGGAGGGCGGAGCTTGCAGTGAGCTGAGAATCCGGCCACTGCACTCCAGCCTTGGGTGGCAGAGCAAGACTCCGTCTCAAAAAAAAAAAAAAAAAAAAAAAAAGAAGTTACTTGGTCTGGTTCAAGTCATCCATTTTCCCTATACCCAGGCATGTTTCTCAACGAGGTGAAAAGATAATTCTTGGGGGGAAGAGGGTATCCTTCCATAGTGAGAGTGGATCATAATAATTAAGTCCAAAAATGAATCCAAATGTCATTCTACTAAAATGCTCAATTTTCCAAAAGCCATCTAGGATAAAGCTCTAATAAATATATTTTAAGTCCCAGGGTATGCCTAAGAAGAGATTTTTAGATAGAGTTGGGAAATTGGACGTGTTTATTTCTTCCAGGGTTCAGTCAGAAGTTTTGGCCCATGCCTCCCGTCTACTTTCATGCCACTGTATTTACCACTGTATAGTTCCTTCTGCTTAAAAATAGGGCTTCAAAATACGTAAAGTAAAAACCAGAACTAAAAGAAGAAATATACAAATCCATAGTCTTAGATGGAGATTGTTACCCCTTCTTTAGTAATTGATACAACAGCTCAACAAAAAAGAAGAATATTAGGCCGGGTGCAGTGGCTCAAGCCTGTAATCCCAGCACTTTGGGAGGCCGAGGCAAGTGGATCACAAGGTCAGGAGTTCTAGACCAGCCTCACCAACATGGTGAAACCCCATCTCTACTAAAAATACAAAAATTAGCCAGGCATGGTCGTACGTGCCTGCAATTCCAGCCACTCAGGAGGCTGAGGCAGGAGAATCGCTTGAACGTGGGAGGCAGAGGTTGCAGTGAGTTGAGATCGTACCACTGCACTCCAGCCTGATGGACGGTGCGAGACTCCGTCTCAAAAAAAGAAAAGAACATCTGTCAACATAGACCATAAGTTTGTCCATAAAAATAAGCTTCAATAAATGTCAAAGGACTGAAGTTGCATAGAATATGTTCATGCGGAAAAGGACTGAAATTAGAAAAGACCAATAATAGGATATCTAGAAAAGCCTCAAATATTTGTAAATTAAATAATCTATTTCCAAGTAACCCATGAAACAAAAGTCACAAAAGATAAAATGTTTCTAACTGATGTCAACATTTATGAGGCTTAACTAAAGCTGTCTTCGCGCAGTGACTCATGCCTGTAGTCCCAGCACTTTGGGAGGCTGAGGCAGGCAGATTGCTTGAGTCCAGGAGTTTGGAGTCCAGCCTGGGCAACATGGTGAAACCCCATCTCTACCAAAAAACAAACAAAAAAAAAGCAGTGCTTAGAAGGAAATAGATTCAACTAGTATTAGAAAGGAGGAAAAGTTTAAAATCAGTAGTATAAATTTCCACCTTAAGATGCAAGGAAAGGCTGAGTGCAGTGGCTCACATCTGTAATCCTAGCACTTTAGGAGGCTGAGACACGCAGACCACTTGAGCCCATGAGTTCGAGGCCAGCCTCGGCAATATAGTGAAACCCCATTTCTATGAAAAATACAAACGTAGCTGGGTGTGGTGGCACCTGTAGTCCCAGCTACTCAGGAAGCTGAGGTAGGAGGATCACTTAAGCCTGAGAGGCGGAGGTTGCTCTGAGCCAAAATCACACCACTGCACTCCAACCTGGGGAACAGAGCAAGACCCTGTCTCAAAGTAAATAAAAAAATAAGCTAGAAAAAAGCAAACCCAAATTAAGTAGGGGAAGAAGTTAATAAAAGAAGAAATCAATGAAATATAAATCAAACAATAGAAACAACAAAGCCAAAAGTTGGTTCTTTGAAAAGATTAATTGTAAAAAATAAAAATAGCCAAGCGTGGTGGTGCGCACTTGTAGTCCCAGGTACTTGGGAAGCTGAGGTGGGAGGAGAGCTTGATCCCTGGAAGCAGTGGTTGCAGTGAGCCAAGATTGCACCACTACACTCCAGCCTGGGCAACAGAGCAAGACCCTGTCTCAAAAATAATAATAATAATAATAATATACTGATATTGGTTGTGACAAATGTACCATATTAATGTAAGATGTCAACAATAAGGAAAACTGGGTGTGGAGAACATGGGAACTCTACTTACTATCTTCACAACTTTTCTATAGACCTAAAGCTATTCTAAGTAAGTCTATTCAAAAAAACTTGCCATAGGCCGGGCGCGGTGGCTCAAGCCTGTAATCCCAGCACTTTGGGAGGCTGAGACGGGCGGATCACGAGGTCAGGAGATCGAGACCATCCTGGCTAATACGGTGAAACCCTGTCTCTACTTAAAATACAAAAAACTAGCCGGGCGACGAGGCGGGCGCCTGTAGTCCCAGCTACTCCGGAGGCTGAGGCAGGAGAATGGCGTAAACCCGGGAGGCGGAGCTTGCAGTGAGCTGAGATCCGGCCACTGCACTCCAGCCTGGGTGGCAGAGCAAGACTCCGTCTCAAAAAAAAAAAAAAAAAAAAAAAAAAAAAAAAAACTTGCCATAAAGAAAATTCCAGTGCCAGGTGGTAGCATTGGTAAAATCTATCAAATACCCAAGAAAGAAGGGTTACAAATTCTACACAAGCTTTTTCAAAAAACAGAGGTGGAAAGAATACTTTTCAACTTATTTTATGAAGCTGAAGTAATTCTGGTATGAAAATCTGATAAAGACATTACAAGAAAAAAGTTACAGACCTGTATCCTTCATGAACACACACACACACACAAATCATGAAGCACATATCAATAAATATATCAATAAATAGAATCCAGCAATATATGCAGTGAAATATATTATGACCAAAAATAGTTTAATACAAGAATATAATGTTAGTTTAACTTTACAAAAATCAAACAGTGAAATCACATCAACATAATAAAAGAGAACAACTATATGATTGTCTTGATCCTAGAAAAGCACTTCACTTTTAAATAAAATTATTATTTCACAGTCAATACTCTCAGCAAGCTAGGAATGGAAGCAAACATTCCTCACCTGATAAAGGACACCTATGAACAACAGGTGAAATGATGAAAGAATAAATGTTTTCCCATTAAGATCAAAAGCAAGGCAAAAATATCTCCTCTCACCACTATTATTAAATATTGTTTTAGAGATCCTAGCTAGTGAAATAAGACATGAAAAATAAATACAAGGCATAAAGACTAGCAAGGAAGTAAAACTGTCACTATTCACAGACAGCCTATTTTTTATTTTATTTATTTATTTATTTATTTATTTATTTATTTATTTTGAGATGAAGTCTAACTCCATGAACCAGGTTGGAATGCAGTGGCACAATCTTGGTTCACTGCAGCCTCCACCTCCTGGGTTCAAGCGATTCTCCTGACTCAGCCTCCCGAGTAGCTGAGACTACAGGCGTGCACCCCTGCACCCAGCTAATTTTTGTAGTTTTAGTAGAGAAGGGGTTTATTATGTTGGCCAGGCTGGTCTCAAACTCCTGACCTCCGGTGATCCACCCACCTCAGCCTCCCAGAGTGCTGGGATTCAGGCATGAGACACCACGCCTGGCTGACAACCTATTTTTTAAGTAGAAGATCCAAAGGTAGGTACTAGCCAAATACCCAAAATGGTAGTATTAATAAGTGAAATTAGGCTGGGCACAGTGGCTCATGCCTGTAAACCAGCGGGAGGCCAACGCGGGCCAGATCATCGAGGTCCCGGAAGTTGAGACCCGTGGCCTGGTGATTCTTTCCTCAAAACTAAACACTAGCCAGGTGTGCGTGTTCGGGCCGCTGTCCTCTCAGCACTCGGGAGGCTGAGACAGGATGAATGAGCTTGAACCCGGGGCGGCGGTTGCCGTGCCGCGAGACATGCCAACTGTACTCCAAGCCTAGGTGAACAGAGTGAGATTTTCTTTTTTTTTTTTTTTTTTTTTTTTTTTTGAGCCAGAATTTCGCTCTGATTGCCCGATGGCTTGGAGTGTCAATGGCATGATCTTGACTCACTGGCCACCTCTGCCTCCCTGGCTCCAAGTGATTCCCTGCCCAGTCCAAGTAGCTGGGGATTACAGGCATCCACCCACCATCGGCCCGGCTAATTTTGTATTTTTAGTACAGACGGTTCACCATGTTGCCATGGCTGGTACATTGAACTCGCTGACCTCAGTGATCCCTCCCTCAGCTCCCAAAGTGCTGGGATTACAGGCGGAGCCACATTGCCTGCCAGATCTTACACAATTCTTGTTAGGTGACCTCCTAGGTATTTGAGATTTTTTTGATACTATAAAAAATACGCTTCTGTTTTAAAATTTAATTTGGCATGTTTTGCAAGTGTATAAACTACCATTATTTATTATTTATGAGTTTGAGTCCTTTTCACCTAACTTCTTTTTTTTTTTTTTTTTTTGTTGAGGGCGTTTCCCACTCTTGTCCCCCAGGCTTGGAGTGCAATGGCACCAATCTTGGCTCAACTGCAACCTTCTGCCTCGGGTTTCAAGCAATTCTCATGTCTCAGCCTCCTGAGTAGCAACGCAAGTCCACCATGCCCAGAATAATTTTGATATTTTTAGTAGAGGACGGGGGGTTCGCCAATGTTGATCAGGCTGGCCTCAAACTGCCAACCTCAGTGATCTGCCACTTCAGACACCCAAGGTGCGGGATTAAGCATGAGTCACCGCACGCTGGCCCTAAATTTTGTATTTTTAGTAGGAGATGGAGTTTCAGTATGTTGGTCAGGCCGGTCTTGAGACTCCTGACCTCAGGTATTCCCACCCACCTCAACCTCCCAAAGGCTTGGGATTAACAAGCCTGTAATCCCAGCATTTTGAAGCCAAGCGCAGACAGATCACCGCTGAGGTCAAAGTTCAACACCAGCCGGGCCAACTTAGTGAAACTCCGTCTCTACTAAAAATACAAAAATTAGCCACATATGGTGGTGGGCGCCTGTAATCCCAGCTACTCGGGTAGCTGGGCAGGAGAATTGCTTGGACCCAAGAGCAGAGATTGCATGGAGCCGAGACCATGCCATTGCATTCTGCAGCCTAGGCAACAAAAGCAAAACTCCACTCAAAAAAATTTAGAAAGGCTCAGCACTTTGGGAGGCCAAGGGCAAGCGATCATGAGGCAGGATATCAAGACATCTTGGCTACACGGTGAAACCCATCATCTACTAAAAATACACACAAAAAATTAGCTGGCGTGGTGGCTGGCACCTGTGTCCAGTTATCGGGGGCTGCGGCAATGAGCATTACTTGAACCCCGGACGGCGGCGCTTGCAGCAAGCGGCGCTGTGCTTACTGCACTCCAGCCTGGCAACAGAGCAAGACTTTCTCTCAAAAAAAAAAAAAAAAGAATTGTGTAAGATCTGCATATTGAAAACTACAAAATTCGGCTGATGAGAAAATTCAAGAAGACCGTAAAATGGAACATACTCTATATTTCATGGTTTTAGGAATCTCAGTAGTAAAAAGACATCCATGTCCTGGCCTAAGTGTTCATATAGATTCAACACAATTTCTATAAAAATTCTGGGCCGGGCGCAGTGGCCCACGCCTGTAATGCCCAGCTCTTCGAGAGGATGATGCGGGTGGATCAATGAGGTCAGGAGTTCGAGATCAACCTGACAAGAAGGTAAACCCCGTCCTCTACTGAAAATACAAAAATTAGCCAGGTGGTGATGGTGGGGTGCCTTCCGCTACTTGGGGAGTCCCTGAGGCAGGAGAATCACTTGAATGGAGGTTGCATGAGCAAGATCATGCCCACGCAACGCCAGCCTGGGCAACGAGAGAAACTACTAGTCTTAAAAAAAAGAAAAATCTGGCAGTTTTTTGAACGAAGTCATCAAATTTTCTAAGTGCATATGAAAATAAAAGGATTTAAACAGCAAAAAAAAAAAAAAAAAAAAAAAAAAAAAAAAAAAACACACACACACAAAGAAAACAAAACTTGAAAAGAACAGTCAGAGAATTTATGTAACCTATTTTAATACTACAAAATGACAGCAATCAGTGTGTGGTGGCACTCGCCTGTAGTCCCAGCTACTTGGGAGGCTGAGGCATGAGAATCACTTGAACCCAGGAGGCAGAGGTTGCAGTGAGCCAAAGTTGCGCTACTACACTCCAGCCTGGGTGACAGAGTGAGACTCTGTCTCAAAGAAAAAAAAAATAGTAATCAGGACAGTGTAACATTTGTGTAAGGATAGATTAATTGATCAATGGAACAGAATAGAGAATCCAGAAATAGACCCACACTTCATGGTTATTTATTTTCAACAAAGACACCAGAGCAATCCAATGAAGAAAGGACAAGTGCTTTTTAACAAATGGTGCTGGAATAAAGGGATATCCATATGGACAAAAATGAACCATGACTTCTACCTCACATCATACACAAAGATTGATTCGAGATGGATTATAAACTTTAACATAAAACTGAAGACTTTAGACTTTAACATAAAAACTAAAACCAAGACTTCTGTGGAAAACATAAGCCCTCTCTTCATGACTAAAAGGTAGAGGAGGACATAGGAAAACCCTGTCTCTACAAGTATTTTTTTTTAATTAGCCATGGTGGCGTATGCCTGTGGCCCCAGCTACTCAGAAGGCTGAGGTGGGAGGATCGCTCAACCTGGGAGGTCGAGGCTATGAGCTATGATCATACCACTGCACTCCAGTGTGCGCAGTGAGCTGTGATTTTACCAGTGCACTCCAGTGTGGGCAACAGAAAGAGACCCTGCTTCCAAAAAAACAGGGAGATGAGGCCAGGCATCGTGGTTCACACCTTTAATCCAAACACTTTGGGAGGCAGAGGCAGGAGGATTGCTTCAGGCCAAAAATTCAAGATTAGCCTGGGCAATATAGGAAGAACGCACCTCTACTAAAAATTTAAAAATCAGTGGCCAGGCCCAAGGGCTCACACAGGTAATCCCTTAACTTGGGGAGGCCAAGGCAGGAGGATTGCTTGAGCCCAGGAGCTCGAGACCAGACCTGACAACATGGTGAAACCCCATCTCTACAAAAAATACAAACATTAGCCAGGTGTGGTGGTGTGCGCCTGTAGTCCCAGCTACTTGGGAGGCTGAGGTAGGAGAATCGCTTCAGCCTGGGAAGTAGAGATTGCAGCGAGCTGAGACTGTGCCACTGCACTCCAGCCTGAGCAACAGAGACCCTGTCACAAAAAAAAAGGAGGCTGAGGTGGGAGGATCACCTGAGCCAGGGGAGCGGGAGGCTGCAGCGAGCTGAGATCGTGCCACTGCACTCCAGCCTGGGCAACAGAGCGAGATCTTGTCTCAAAAATCTGGTCTCGAAAAAAAAAAAAATTGGAGCTAGACATGGTATCTCACACCTGTAATCCCAGCACTTTGGGAGGTCCGAGGCAGGCGAATCATTTGAGGTCAGGAGTTTGAGACCAGCCTGGCCAGGTTCGTGAAACCCCATCTTTCTGTCTCTACTAAAAATACAAAAATTAGCCGGGTGTGGTGGCGGATGCCTGTAATCCCATCTACTTG
The DNA here is from genome assembly GCF_001698545.2 of Rhinopithecus bieti. NCBI lineage: Eukaryota > Metazoa > Chordata > Mammalia > Primates > Cercopithecidae > Rhinopithecus > Rhinopithecus bieti. Next base: position 951,660 of record NW_016815774.1, on the reverse strand, counting down.
GGGGGCTGAGGCAGAAGAATCACTTGAACCTGGGAGACAGAGGCTGCAGCGAGCCAAGATCACACCACTGCACCACAGCCTGGGCAACACAGCAAGACTCGTCTCAAAAAAAAAAAAGAGAAATTAGACATGGTAGTGCACACCTGTAATTCCAGCTACTCAGGAGGCTGAGGTGGGAGGATCACTTGAGCCCAGGAGTTTGAAACTAAAGTGAGCCACTTCATTCCAGCCTGGGTGATAGAGTGAGACACTGTCTCGGAAAAAAAAAAAAAAAAAAAAGTGAAATATTTTGTATCTTGACGGGACATCGATGATCAATGCCTTCCAGGCAAAGATTAGAAACATAATTGTAGTTGAATAAAGTTGGGATTTTGCTGGTTGTCATGAAAGAGAATACATATCGTGGAAAAGCATAGGGTGTCTCAAAGAGGGTGATAAGAGGAGTATAGAATTTGGACTTGTGTTAGGTGGTTCTGGGGAAGGTTAAGGGACTGAGGCTTTGCTCTGGATTGGATGACCTCATGTGATCCACCTGCCTCAGCCTCCCAAAGTGCTGGGATCACTGGCGCGAGCCACCGCACCTGGCAGTCTTGGTATTTTTGGTGCACTTTATCAGGGTCACAAAGCGATCTTGTCTGATTGTTGATGTTTGATGATGTTGTTTATGTCCACAGGAGAATGGCATGGCCTCGCTGTGAGCACCAGGCCAGCTTCAAACATGCCAAGGCCTAGCTATAAGGATCAGGTCAGTTCCTGACATTAGGGGCTGCTTTTCTCTTTCTCAGGGGTATGAGTTACATGGTTGTATCCATCATCCAAGAGTAGAGTTAATATTTGTGTATTTCAATGTCAATTTGACTTAAAAATGCCTATATAAAAAATAAATAAACAGGCCGGGCGCGGTGGCTCACGCCTGTAATCCCAGCACTTAGGGAGGCCGAGGTGGGCAGATCATTTGCAGTCAGGAGTTTGAGACCAGCCTGGCCAACATGGTGAAACCCCGTCTCTACTAAAAGTACAAAAATTAGCTGGGTGTGTTGGCAGGCACCTGTAATCCCAGCTACTCAGGAGACTGAGGCAGAAGAATTGCTCAAACCAAGCGGGTGGAGTTTGCAGTGAGCTGAGATTGTGCCATTGCACTCCAGCCTGGGTGACAGAGTGAGACTCTGTCTCAAAAAAAGAAAAAAAAGAAAAAAAAATAGAAAAATAAAAAGAATAAACAAACTGTGGGCTGGATATGATGGCTCATGTTTGTAATTCCAGCACTTTGGGAGGCCAAGGTGGGTGGATCACTTGAGGCCAGGAGTTCGAGAGCAGCCTGGCCAACACAGTGAAACCCCATCTCTACTAAAAATACAAAAATTAACTGGGTGTGGTGGCAGGTGCCTGTAATCCCAGCTACTCAGGAACTGAGGCAGGAGAATCACTTGAACCTAGGAGGAGAAAGTTGCAGTGAGCTGAGATCGCATCACTGAACTAGAGCAAGACTTCATCTCAAACAAACAAAAAACCCTGTAATACATCCATGTAACAGAATACTACTCAGCAATAAATAGGAACAAATTACTGATGCATGATGCATGCAACATAATGGATGAATCCCTTAACAGCATGCTGAGCAACAGAAGCCAGTCCCAAGAGTACATACAATATGATTCCACTTATCTGACATTCTAGAAAAGGCAAAATTATACTAAAGACCAAGAAGAGTGTTTGCCAGGGGGTTGACCACAAAGGGGCAGCATGTGGAAACACTTTTTAGGGTGATGGAAAAGCTCCATTGTTTCACTGTGATGTATATTTTTTTATCAAAACTCAGAACTCTATATCTAAAAAGTGAATTTTGGCCAGATGTGATGGCTTGTGCCTATAATCCCAGCACTTTGGGAGGCTGAGGTGGGAAGATCACTTGAGCCCAGCAGTTTGAGACCAGCTAGGCAACATAGGGAGGCCCTATCTCTACAAAAATAAAAATAAAATATTAGCCAGGCATGGTGGTGCAACCTGTGGTCCCAACTACTTGGGAGGCTGACGTGGGAGGATCACTTGGGCCTGGGAGGTAGAAGCTGCAGTGAGCCATGATGGTGCCATTACACTCCCGCCTGGATGACAGAGTGAGACTTGTCTCGAGAAAACAAAGTGAATTTTACTGTATGTAAATTGTACCTCAATAAACCTGACTTAAAATAATAATCAAATTAGGGGTGGGGAGTGGGCATTGGTCAGTTGACTGTTCAGCCTCCCAGTGTACTTTTTGCACATTAATAAATGGATGCCCCTAGATGCTCAAACTGACCTGCTTTTCACACACTTAAATAAACTAGAACTTAAATATACTATTTGCTTTGACATTTCTTGCAGATACTCTTCAGAATTTCTTACTCTCATTTGATTTGTAACTTTCATAAATTTTGCCCCATTTTGAGGCCTCCTTAATTCCCTCAGCTTGGGTATCCTCTCTCATTTAATATTTCTTCATTTTTAAAGATGCCCTTTTCCTCACAATGGGCTCTTTGATATGTCAGTAAACCATGCAGGGCTTATTTTTCAAGTGGCTGTTCTCTTGGTCTGGTGCCATGCATTTATCACGGGCTTCCAATAAAGCACTCTTCAATAGAAATGGGCTCCCTGCTTTCTATGGGCTGTAACTTTTTAAACAATTCCTTTCATTCCCCCGCTACTGCCCTCATTCTGTCCTAGTTTCCCTTTCAAAAACTGAGCAATCAAATGATGGATTTTGTCCCCTCCCTTTCCTGGTAGCAGCCTGAATGTGTATTGTAGTCACCACTGACCAAGTGGCTTACCCATGAGCACTCGCTGCCCCAGTGTGGTCACGGCGCAGACCCAGTCCAGGCTACGGTATTCCGCAGTGTGGGGTTGAGTACTTCCCAAGCATCCAGCATTCTTGGTTGTGTCAGTCCTCCCCTCCATATTACTTTTAAGTTTTATTTATAATTGTATATGTTTATGGGGTACAATGTGATGTACATATTGTGGAATGATCAAATTAGGCGATTAGCATGTCCATCCCCTCAAATATTTATCGTTTCTTTGTGGTAAGAACATGTAAAAACCTCTCTTTTAGCTATTTTGAAGTATACAATACAGTATTATTAACAAGAGTCACTGTGCTATGCAATCGAACACCAAAACTTATTCTTATTAACTGAAACTTTGTACACGCTGACCAGCATCTCCCCTTTCCCTGTCCACTGTCCGCCTCCCACCTTCGTATTGTTCACTGGCTCATGATCGCCTGTGGGATAAAATCCAAACTCTTCATGCCTACTAGAATGGCTAAAATGAAAAGGCTGTCCAGACCAGGTGTTGGTGAAGATGAGAAGCAACTGAAACGCACACACTGCTAGAGGGAGTGTAGAATGATGCTGCTACTTTGGAAAGCAGTTTGGCAGTTCCTCTAAGTGTTAACCATAGAGTTACCTCATGACCCAGCAACTTCACTCCTAGGTATATAACTAGGAGAACTGAAAACACATGTCATCACAAAAGCTTGTACACAAATGTTCACATTAGTCACAATAGCCAAGCACTGGAAACAAACAACCAAAATGCCGAAGTACAAGTAAATGGATAAGCAAATCATGGTATAGCCACACAATGGGATGCTGCCCAGCACTAAGCTTGAACCACTGATACACGCAGCACTGATGAATCTCAAAACAATTATGCCAAAAGATGTTGGACTAAAAAGAATGCATACTGTATGACTCCATTTATATAAAACTCTAGAAAATGCAAACTATCCTAACTGCCTAGCCTCAATGGGCCCACCCATGCCAGGTACCAGGTAGGGAGCGTTCTAGTGAGCCCTCATGTCTACAGGGCTACCTCCTCAAAAACAAGTATCTTATGGGATCTTTATTATTTATTTATTTATTTTTTGAGACAGAGTTTCGCTCTATGTCCCAGGCTGGAGTGCAGTGGCATGATCTTGGTTCACTGCAACCTCCGCCTCCTGGGTCCAAGTGATTCTCCTGACTCAGCCTCCTGAGTAGCTGGGATTACAGGCACACACCACCATGCCCGGCTAATTTTTTCTATTTTTAGTAGAGACGGGGTTTCACCAGGCTGGCCAGGCTGGTCTCGAACTCCTGACCTCGTGATCCAACCACCTCAGTCTCCCAAAGTGCTGGGACTTTTTTTTTTTTTTTTGTATTTTTAGCAAAGATGGGGTTTCACCATGTTGGTCAGGGTGGTCTTGAACTCCTGACCTCTTGATCTGCCTGCCTCAGCCTCCCAAAGGGCTGGGATTACAGGTGTGAGCCACTGCACCTGGCCTCTTAGGGAATTTTTTTTTTTTTTTTTTTTTTACCAGACAGAGTCTTGCTCTGTTGCCCAGGCTGGAGTACAACGGCGCGATCTTGGCTCATCGCAACCTCCGCCTCCCGAGTTCAAGCGATTCCCCTGGCTTAGCTTCCCGAGTAGCTAGGAGTACATGCATGCACCACCACACCTGGCTAATTTTTTGTTTTTTGTAGAGACCAAGTTTCTCCATGTTGGTTAGGCTGATCTCAAACTCCCGACCTCAGGTGATCCATTCGCCTCAGCCTCCCAAAGTGCTGGGATTACAGGCGTGAGCCCCCACACCCAGCCTCTTAGGGAATCTTTTAAGCTGCTCTATCTTGCCTCCAAGCATCTAACATGCCTACATGATAGCTGCTTCCTGGTCTGTTTATTAATCAAAACAGAAGTGGTGCTTCAAAAGAGTCACTGAGACTTAAAGCTGTTGTTGGCACTGGCTGCAAGGGGATTCTGTTTTTCAGGGAAAGGGATTTGTGTCCCTATCAGGAAGTTTATGTTAAGTTAGGAAAATGTATCTTCAGCCATCAGCTTCCAAAAATCCCTTAAAAAACCCTTTGGTAGTTAGTAGTACTGGTGGTCGGGATTATCTGATGAACCATTGGGCTGGTGGGTAGATTTGAGGCTAAGGTGCACCTGGAGACCAACCCTGGAAGATGGGTTAAACCTCTTCAAAGCTTTTCCCGAGTGATGGCTGGGCCCATGCAGCCACCCAGGTGGGCCTCTCTCCCTGTCCCTTGTAACCTACCTTCTCCAAGTGACCTCCCACCTGTAGTGGGACTTAAAATGTTCCTTTTTAGCTTTGCTTGAAAAAATAAAAGAACTTTTTTGACATCAACCATTTTCATAACCTGACACCACCTGATATTTTCATATTCCAATAAAACTTCTTCAAGATGTCCTGACTAGTCTCACCTCTCCCCTGCCCCGCAACTCACCTCTGGGCCACTTCAGCCTTCATTCATCTCCCTTGCCCTACACGTCCTTAGAATTCAGTCTGGATGCGATTTACCACTTACAGAATAGTTGTTGTTCTGGATCCTTAATGTATAGCTTTGGTTTTGTTTTCCCAACTCGACTGTCAGGTGCTTAAGGGCAAATTTTGAGCCTTGTGTCTCAGAGCTCTTATTCACAATGATCCTTGAGCAGCTAATGAATGATTATTGATTGGAAGGGCTGTTTTCATCTACCAAGGTAGGGACAGAGCTGGCAGGCACCAAGATCCACTTCTACCTGCATGCTTTTATTCACATGCTCTTTTCTAGATTCCTCGGGTTTCCCCAGAGTCCATGGGTGATCTTGGAGTATGTATTATGAAACTAATTTGAATCACGAGGAAAGAAGTTGGCAAAGAGCCCTAGCTGAAAAAGTAACATTTTAGGGCCAGAAAATCACTAAGGTCGTAGAGGAAACCTATTCACTAGCTGGCCTCAGTGGGAAACAGAAAGGCAGGAGCTCCTAACATTTCACAGTGGAATCCAGGTTAAACAATCACAAAGCGTGTGAACATGGGCAAACCACTTGACATCACTCGAGCCAGCAAAAAAATTGGATAAAAAGCAATCTTTGAAACGAGCCAAGGCCGTGCTGAAACGAGCTTCCCCAAACACTGCTTCTTTCTGCCAAAGCAAGCTTCTATTTTATTGGTGGCTCAGATTCCAAAGTTCACTTCCCAGGACTAACAGTTAAGTGCATATTTGGAGTTGCCATCAGCTGCCACCTCGTGGTCTACATTACAACTGCCTATCAATACTGAAGGTGGTTTAGAATTCTCATCTGTGTAGTTTAGAATTGTCACAAATCTCATTTGACCAATTTTTTTTTTTTTTTTTTTTTGAGATTGGGTCTCAATGGATGGTTTCAACTCCTGGGCTCAAGTGATCATTCTACCTCAGGCTCCTGAGTAGCTGGGACTACAGGTGTGTGCCACAGTGCTCAGCTTCATGAGATCAGTGATTATTGAGTCTTACTCTGTCGCCTAGGCTGGAGTGCAGTGGCACAATCTCAGCTCACTGCAACCTCTACCTCCTGGGCTCAAACAATCCTCCTGACTCAGCCTTCCAAGTAGCTGGAACTACAGGTGAGCACAACCATGCGTGGCTGATTTTTTTATTTTTTTTGTGGAGATGGGGTTTCACTGTTACCCATGCCGGTCTTGAACTCCTGGACTCAAGTGATCCACCCATCTTGCCCTCCCAAAGTGCTGGGATTAAAGGTGTGAACCACAATGCCGGGCCCCATTTAATCAATTATTGTCCATTTCTATACAATGCTTAGACCACGGTACTCCACAAATATGATTCCTAAGTTCCCAAAACCCTTAAGATGCACTTCCAATTAGCTACCGGTTTTTCTGGCTGAAACAACATTACCTTGGGCCTATCTTGAGCCACTGGTTGGTTCAGAGCTGTTATCTCAAATGCTTTAACCACCTCCATCCCAGTAACTCATATTTACTGCAGATAGTCATGGTGACTGATCTGCAAGCCAAGGTTGGTGTCCTGCTCAGCAAGTCTGCAGGATTGTCTCAGCTCTCACTGGGCTATGCCAAGTTTCCCTTCTGGCATTGTGTCAGGTATACAGTATATTTGCGGTCCCTTTCCTGCATCCATGCTGAGATCACACTTGATCAACAGAAAACTGTATACACATCTCTAGTCCATTTAGTCATGCCATGACGGATCACCACTCAGAGACCAAGGAAAACTACAACTCTTATTCCTTCCTTAAAGGAACTCTGGACAGCAAAGCTCCTACTGCCCAGTATTTATTCCAATTATGTTAAGACATAAAAATGTTGGTCAGGCACGGCGGCTCACGCCTGTAATCCCAGCACTATGGAAGCCCTGGGTGGGCATTTCACCTGAGGTCAGGAGTTTGAGACCAGCCTGACCAACACGCAGAAACCCCATCTGTACTAAAAATGTACATCTGTACTAAATATTAGCTGGGCATGGTGGCAGAAGCCTGTAATCCCAGTTACTCGGAAGGTTGAGAGAGAATTGCTTGACCTGGGAGGCCGAGGTTGCAATGAGCTGAGATTGTGCCACTGCACTCCAGCCTGGGCGACAAGAGCTAGACTCTGTCTCAAAAAAAAAAAGTTTTCAGATGAGTTTCAAATGTTTTGGTCCTTGAGACAGGGTCTTACTATGTTTCTCAGGCTAGTCTCAAACTCCTAGCCTCGAGCAATCCTGCCTCAGGCTCCTGAGTAGCTGGGACTACAGGCCTTAGTCACTGTGAACAATGGTTTTTGTGCATTGTTTTCTCCCTTGATTCTTGTCAACAAATGCCGAGCCTTGAAGACTTATATTAGTAATGTTGGCCTAAACACCATTCCTGTGCTTCTTCCCCATAAATTGAAGGATAACCATTTCCTTGGTTACCTTTCATCCTCCCTCCCCAGCACTTCTTATAGTTTCCGACAGCAGGCACAAATCACAACTCCAAAGCAACCAGCAACTTTCCCACCACACAGAGCTGAGGCAGCATGGCTGGTTGGGAGAAGGGACCCAGTTTTCCAACTGCCTCCGAGGTGCAGCACCATATGGGACACCACTGTGCAGGGAGGCGCTGGCTAGAGAAAGCAGGGCACATGCCAAAGCCAAGGACAGCAGCAGCCGGTGTCACCCAGGACAATGACAACTCCCCAAGCCAAGCTAGTACTGCCCCATTTACACTCTGACCCTTAAACCATTCCTGTTCAGGCTGCACAAGGCAAACAAAATGGACACAAGATTAAGGTTTTTTGGCTGTAAATTTATTCAATGCAAAATAATACTCTTCAATTTTACTGAGGTGGCTGACCACGTCCACGACCAAATCCGCCTCTCTGTAAGAGAAAGCACATCACATCAGCATGAGCAGCACTCTGGTTCGACCTTGTGGTTTTGCTAACTTTCAGGCCTCATTATAACTCCAGAGGCCCCCAAATGTAAACAGCTGGGAGAGAGCTGAGTACAGGCTGTAAATCCCAGCACTGCCCCTTACTGGATGTGGGGCGATATCCTAAGTCTAGGCCCATTTCCTTGGCAGCTGTAATTACCTCTATTTTATAGATGGGGAAACATCATATGAAAAAAGATGGAGAATTTGATTTCATACCATCTTGGTTCTTAAGCCCACTCACCTTCCAGTGTTTAGTTCAATGTCAAGCATCAACGAAACAGAAAATAACAGCAGGCCACATGTACTGATTTCTGAGACTCATTTCAGTAATTTATATATTTACAAAAGTTTGCATGCTACATCTCAATGTAAAATTTGGAATTTGGAAAAAAATGGGAGGAGGGAACTGGTTGACGGGACCATACTATACGACATCCCCACAACTTGCAGAGCAACCAGACTGAGGCCAGAACAAATGACGGCTCATGGAAAACAAATAGGAAGATACTCACAAACTGGAATTCGGTTGCTGACCCAGCCCCAGCCTCGGCTTTCTTGTCGGCACCAGCTAGAAAGTGAAACATCGATTCAGAATCATATTATCCAATCTACTATAGAACAAGGGAAGACAACTCACCAACTCCAATCTTGCAGGAAAAGCCATGCACCACCCCATTAAATATAAGCAAATGACACCAGTGGTGGGGAACACCTTCACAGCCACCTTTGCCTCTCCTGGGGTGTCCTTCTCAACCTTCCAATACTCACAGCCCAAACTACAAATCCTCCCAAAGAATTCCCACTTCCGATCACACTGACTGACTTACCCACTTCAGAGCAGCATCTAGATAACAAAGGGAGCGTAATTAGGGAAGAACTAACATGGAAAGAGGCAAGGGCCCACGAAAGCCTTAATTACCATGGGAGAAAAGCAGACAAGATGCTGCCCTGTCCTATATCCCAGTCACAGTTCAAATGGAGACGTGCGAAATTCACCAGTTTTCTTTTACTTATTTGAGACAGGGTCTTACTCTGTCGCCCAGGGTGGAGTGCAGTGGCACGATCTCAGCTCACTACCACGATCTCAGCTCACTACCACCTCTGCCTCATGGGCTCAAGTGATCCTCCCACCTCAGCTGGGACTATAGGCAGCTAATTTTTATATTTTTTGTTTGTTTGTTTGAGACAGAATTTCGCTCTTGTTGCCCAGGCTAGAGTGCAATGGCGGGATCTCGGCTCACTGCAACCTCCACCTCCCAGGTTCAAGTGATTCTCCTGCCTCAGCCTCCTGAGTAGCTGGGATTTACAGGCACGCGCCACCATGCATGGCTAATTTTTTTGTATTTTTAGTAGAGACGGGGTTTCTCCATGTTAGTTTCTCCAGGTTGGTCTCAAACTCCCAACCTCAGGTGATCCGCCCGCCACAGCCTCCCAAAGTGTTGGGATTACAGGCATGAGCCAACCACGTCCAGCCCTAATTTTTATATTTTTTTGTAGAGATGGGTTCAGCCATGTTGCCCAGGCTGGTCTCAAACTCCTGAGCTCAAGTGATCTGCCTGCCTCGGCTTCCCAAAGTGCTGGAATTACAGGTGTGAGGCACTGCACCCAGCCAATTACAAAGACTTAAGGAAAAAAAGAATGTAAAATATTTCAATACTGTTTATACTGATTACATGTTAAATTAACACTTTTAGATATTTTAAAAATCGATTTATTTATTTATTTATATTTATTTATTTTGGAGATGAACGCTCGCTGTCGTTCCTTTATTTATTTATTTTGGAGATGAACGCTCGCTGTTGTTCCTGTGGCTGGAGTACAGTGGTGCCATCTCAGCTCACTGCAACCTCCACCCCTGGGGTTCAAGCAATTCTCCTGCCTCGGCCCCCCGAGTACCTGGGATTACATGTGCATACCACCATGCCTGGCTAATTTTTTGGATTTTAAGGAGAAATGGGGTTTCACCTTGTTGCCTAGGCTGGTCTCGAACTCCTGACCTCAGGCGATCTGCCCATCTCAGCCTCCCAAAGTGCTGGGATTACAGGCGTGAGCCACCACGCCTGGCCGATTTGAGTTGGGGGGTCTCACTCTGTCGCCCAGGCTGGAGTGTAGCAACAAGATCATAGCTCACTGTATCTCAAACTCCTAGGCTCAAAACAATCCTCTTGCTTTGGCTTTCCAAGTAGCTAGGACTACAGGCACATACCACCATTCCCAGCTCACTTCTACACATATTTGATTAAATAAAAGACATTAGTAATCAAATAACCCGTTTCCACTTGTTTTTTCAAGTGTGGCTACCAGGAAATTTTGTATTAGATCTATGGCTCACATTGGGCACAAGGATGGGGGAGGAAAGCAAATGCCAATAACGAATATGGTTTCAGTAATCGTTAAATTTCTTTTTTTTTTTTTGAGACGGGGTCTTGTTCTGTTGCCCAGGGTGGAGTGCAGTGGCATGATCTCGGCTCACTGCAACCTCCGCCTCCCACATTCAAGCAATTCTCCTGCCTCAGCCTCCCAAGTAGCTGAGATTATTACAGGCAGGCACATACCACCACGCCGGGCTAATTTTTTAAAGTAGAGATGGGGTTTCACCACACTGGCCAGGCTGATCTCGAACTCCTGACCTCAACTGATCCACCTGCCTCGGCCTCCCAAAGTGCTGGGATTACAGGCATGAGCCACTGTGCCTGGCCCATAATCGTTAAACTTCCAATATCACCAACTTCCTCTCAACCAAGGGCTGGAGAAATTCTTTCCTTTTACTATCCTGTATGGTACTCAGGTCAAGTGGTCACTTCTCCAAAAGATGACAGGAGGAAAGTAAGAATGGTAGAAGTTGGTAAAGACTCTTCTTGTATGCCTTGCTTTTGTATCACAATCAACAGTGAGTGACTTTAAAAACAAGTTGAATCCAACCAGGCAAGGTGGCTCATGCCTGTAAATCCCAGCATTTTGGGAGGCAGAGGCGGGCAGATCACGAGGTCAGGAGATCCAGACCATCCTGGCTAAGACGGTGAAACCCCGCCTCTACTAAAAATACAAAAAAAATTAGCCGGGCGTGATGGCGGGTGCCTGTAGTCCCAGTTACTCGGGAGGCTGAGGCAGAAGAACGGTGTGAACCCAGGAGGCAGAGCTTGCAGTGAGCTAAGATCATGCCACTGCACTCCAGCCTGGGCCACAGAGCAAAGACTGTCTCAAAAACAAAACAAGTTGAATCCTATTATTCCTTTGCAAAAATATTAACAAAGGCTCCTCATCTTACTGAAGTGTTTTGTTTTTGAGACAGAGTCTTGCTCTGTCATCCAGGCTGGAGTACAATGGCATGATCTTGGCTCACAGCAACCTCTGCCTCCCAGGTTTAAGCAATTCTCATGCCTCAGCCTCCTAAGCAGCTGGGACTACAGACACCCACCACCACACCACCCTAATTTTTGTATTTTTAGGAGAGACAGGGTTTCATCATGTTGGCCAGGCTGGTCTCAAACTCCTGACTTCAAGTAATCTGCCCACTTCGACCCCCACCAAAGTGCTGGGATTACAGACATGAACCACTGAGCCTGGCCTGAATTTTGTTTTTTAAAAAATTCCAGTCCCTAACTCAGAAGGCTTTCTTCCTAATTCTCATCTATGAAATCACTGCATAAAGAAAGCAGCACAAAGGACTCCAGCTGTTCTGATGCTCTGCAGAATGAAACCAAGAATCTTTCCTGGTCATTTTGTCATCAAGGGCTGAGCCCCACCCAGCCAGAGCCAGCTGTGAGAATCCAGATATTTCACCCCAACACCCCTAATATAGGTGATGCATTTACTCACGTGGCACAGCACTCCGTCTGTAGGTATCTCTGTCAGCTTCCCCTCTTGTGAGTCTCGCAGGTCGCTCACCCTCCAGACCTACGTAAATCAAAACACACTGTGAACATAGGGCAATCTGGGAACTCTGTCCCTTAAAGCCAAGAAAACTGGCATTGCTCTCCTGTTTTCACTGAGCAACCACTTGGTTAAGATGGGTTAATGGGGACACGAACTCCTTAAACCTATAACGTCAGCTAAAAACAATTTATTTCTCTATAGAAACTTATTGACAATCGTGGCTGCAAATCTGCGAAGAAAAAAAAAAGGCTTCCATTTTGTTTCAACATAAAACCATTTTCCAATTATTGGACCAATCTAGACATCCAGCTATTTCTATGAACATCTGAATAGCCAAACTTTTGAACCTGACCAACGTGAAGTGGAAAACTTAGTATATGCAAATGGAAAAGGAAGCATCCTAAGCTGAAAGTCCCAACTCCAATATTAAGTACATAATCTAGGGGTTACCAAGAATCCTTTAGTTCCTCCTGGGCTTCTTCACATACCTGTTAGGCTGTGGAATACATATTAAGGCGGAAACTGTATTATTATCTTTTTTTTTTTTTTGAGACGGAGTCTTGCTCTGTCACCCAGGCTGGAGTGCAGTGGCGCGATCTCGGCTCACTGCAAGCTCCGCCTCCTGGGTTTACGCCATTCTCCTGCCTCAGCCTCCCGAGTAGCTGGGACTACAGGCGCCCGCCACCTCGCCCGCCTAATTTTTTGTATTTTTAGTAGAGATGGGGTTTCAACGTGTTAGCCAGGATGGTCTCGATCTCCTGACCTCGTGATTCGCCCGCCTTGGCCTCCCAAAGTGCTGGGGATTACAGGCTTGAGCCACCACGGCCGGCTATTATCTTTTTTTGAGACGGAGTCTTGCTCTGTCACTCAGGTTGGAGTGCAGTGGCGCAATCTCAGCTCACTGCAACCTCTGCCTCCTGGGTTCAAGCAGTTCTCTCACCTCAGCCTCCCGAGTAGGTGGAATTACATGCACGTGCCACCACACCCAGCTAAGTTTTGTATTTTTAGTAGAAAGGGGCTTTCAATCTGTTGGCCAGGCTGGTCTCCAACTCCTGACCTCAAGTGATCCGCCTGCCTTAGCCTCCCAAAGTGCTGGGATTATAGGCATGAGCCACCACGCCCAGGCTACTTTTTTTTTTTTTTTTTTGGTTATCTTTAGTAGTGACAGGGTTTCACCATGTTGGACAGGCTGGTCTTGAACTCTTGGCCTCATGTGATCCTCCCGCCTTGGCCTCCAAAAGTGCTGGGATTGCAGCTGTGAGCCACCACACCGTAAGGCACAAACTTTAAGAGCTACCTTTAAAAAATTATCATAGGCCGGTGCGGTGGCTCACGCCTGTAATCCCAGCACTTTGGGAGGCCAAGACAGGCGGATCACAAGGTCATAAGATCAAGACCATCCTGGTTAACATGGTGAAACTCCGTCTCTACTAAAAATACAAAACAATTAGGTGACAGGCGCTTGTAGTCCCAGCTACTCAGGAGGCTGAGGCAGAAGAATGGCGTGAACCCGGGAAACGGAGCTTGCAGTGAGCCAAGATTGCGCCACAGCATTCCTGCCTGGGCGACAGAGTGAGACTCTGTCTCAAAAAAAAAAAAACACCCCCAAAAAATCATAAATGGCCAGGCATAGTGGCTGACGCCTGTAATCCCAGCACTTTGGGAGGCCAAGGCAGGTGATCACTTGAGGCCAGGAGTTTAAGAACAGCCTGGCCAACATGGTAAAACCCTGTCTCTACTAAAATTACAAAAATTAGCCAGGTGTGGTGGTGCACGCCTGTGATCCCAGCTACTCAGGAAGCTGAGGCAGGAGAATCACTTGAACCTGAGAGGCAGAGGTTACAGTAAATTGGGATCGCACCACTGCACTCCAGCCTGGGTGACAGAATATAAACCAACAAACAAACACAGTAACAGTTTAATCAAGTATTTTCTCTACCCAGTTACTTGGAACTTACCCGGAGTCCGTATGATTAATGTGAACTATGTCTCTTTTTTTTTTTTTTCGAGACAGGGTCTTGCTCTGTTGCTCAGGGTGAGTGCAACGGCCAATCACAGCTCAATGCAGCCTGGAGTGCCTGGGCTCAACCACAGGTGCGCACCACCATGCCTGGCTAATTTATTTTTTTGTAGAGACCAGGTCTCACTATACTGCCCTAGCTGGTCTCAAACTCCTGGACTCAAGTAGTCCTCCTGCCTTGGCCTCCCAAAGTGCTGGGATTACAGGAATAAGCCACTGCACTTGGGCAGAATGAACTGCTTTCAAAGCAGAAATAAATCATGTAATGAGTGGCAAAAATAAATGTCAGGCCCAACTAAATCAGAATATATCAAGCACAGATAGGCACTGGTATTTTTTTCCCCCTGAAGAGTCCAAGATGTAGTAGAGAACTCTTGCTAAAAAGACGTATTATGGGCTGGACACGGTAGCTAACTCCTGTAATCCCAGCACTTTGGGAGGCTGAGGTGGGTGGATCACCTGAGGTCAGGAGTTTGAGCCCAGCCTGGCCAACAGAGTGAAATCCCATCTCCACTAAAAATCCAAACATTAGCTGGGCATAGTTCTGGACGCCTATAATCCCAGTCTCAGGAGGCTGAGACAGCAGAATTGCTTGAACCTGGGAGGTGGAGGTTGCAGTAAGCCGAGATCGCACCACTGCACTCCAGCCTCGGCAACAGATGTCTACCTGATCACCAGAATCCCTTGGGGAACTTTCCTAACAAATTCCTAAGCTCCATAAAGTAACTCTCCAGGGGAACCTGGACCCTCTGATGATCACGTTTAGGAATCTGTGCATTTTGTCACTCCAACCTATGCTCTCTGCAGCTCCTACAGTTTCGTAACAAAGAACCATAACCTAGACAAAATACAGGCCAGGCACGGTGGCTTACCACTGCACTCCAGGCTGGGCAACAGAGCAAGACTCCGTCTCAAAAAAAAAAAAAAAAAAGCAACTGTAAGCCAGCAATGATCTTAAGAATCAAAAGATAATTCTCCTCGCACCACATATGCGTGCATATCCTTTCACGTCGTGGTATACACCATCCGTTCTCCACTCCACTGTTTCTAACTGTTTCCCCTGCTGGCAAGAAAACTACAAAATTCTTTTGGTTCTTTCAAGGTGGTAAATGGCTTTGCTTTGGACTTCTTGGGAAGAGTACAACACACTCTGCTGGAAAAGTTACTCAATTTTCTATACCACGTGTCTGGATGTTGGTATGGGTGTGGGTGAAGAAAGCAACAGACTATCTGTGCTTAAGGCCATCTCATGGATGGCCTGAAGAACTGAGTCTAGTTCTATTCCAAGTCCCAAGCCGCCAGACAAAGGTTCTAGCACTTGACCAAATGCCTGCAGGCCAGAGCCCTCTAAAGCTGACAACAGCTAAGAATGCTTCTGTCCCTTACACAAAAGAAACTATCTTCAAATAGCTGAAGGCATTTATTTGGGCACCATACCTTTAGGCCGAGGCCTGCCAGTCTCTGGACGGCTACGGCGTAGGGTGGCAGGCACAATCTCCGGGGGCAGATGAAGGTAATCACGGAGATACTGGATACCCTCATTGGTAAGGTACCAGTAGAAATGTCTCCAGGCAAACTGTTCCTTCACGTAGCCTCGGGACTTGAGAGACTGTAAGGCAAAAAACTTACTGTTAAGGCATAAGTAGAAACTTGGATCATCCTAGACAAGTCTCCAGTCCCAGCCCTTCAAGTTAGCAAGCAGCCCCGGCAGTCCTGACCTCCCCTTTGGAACTTGCCTTGAATGTTAGGGGAAGATCCTCCATCCCAACCCAGTCTTCCTCCTCACCCTCCTACCTGCATGGCCTTCATGACATGAAGGTTGGGCACATTCTTGTCTGCCAGCTCCGGGTGCTTAGGCATGTGGACATCCTTCTTGGCCACCATGACTCCCTCCTTAAAAAGGAGTTCGTAAATGGCAATCCGGTTCTTCTTAGGCATCAACATCTGCAAGAAGGAGATGACTGTCAAGAGCACTTCTGAGTAACGAGGCCGGAGTCTAGTAATCAAGTTCGTGACCCTAAAGTGACCCACACAAAACCTTAGACAACATGCCGGTGGGAGGACTCAGCTTCACAAAACAGATTCGGCAGAGGCCAGCTCCGTCCCTCTCCATCCCCAAAAACAATTCAGGTGGAAAAGTTGCCAGTATGTTAAAACCAGCATAGTGGTGCACATTCGCGCCAAACTTCCTTAAGTTATCACAATTACAAAGGTCAATGGCGGGTGGGAGGAGCAGACCCTGTATTATCAGAAGCAGCTAGAAGCCGTCAGCGACTGTACCACACCTGCGCGGAATCGCGCCGCTGTACCATAAGGTACACAGGGAAGGCCTGGAGGAATAAAGGCCCCGCTTCTTGAAGGCGGCAGACCCCAAACCGAAGGGCTAAGGCCTTCGCACCCTCGTTTCCTACCACAGCTCCCCCAAAGCAGAGCTCCAGTGCCAAGCAAGGAGGCAGTCGGGGGAGTCCTGTCCCCAAGGAAAAAGCGTGTCGGCGGGACACTGTCTCCCTAGTCTCACCTGGCAGGTCTCCGCCACGCACTGCCTTCATCCTCCCCCTCTCCCTCGGACAATCTTCGCCTACCAGCGGCCCCCTACCCCACAAAATAAGCCTCCAGCCCCTGTCGCTACTCAGAAATGGGTGTGTGGGGAGTGGGAGAGAGGCCCCCTGCCCGCATTCTGGGGAGGAGCAGCCGCTAAGGCGGCAAGATGGCCCGGATGGGAGCCGATGGAACTCGAACTCCACAGAAACTCACCTCGGCAGCTGCAGGGTCCGGAGCCGGGGCTGGAAAGGAAGGAGCATGCGCGGTGCTGCGTCTCTTCCGGGCTGGCGTGGGCCCGCCCCCCGCCAGGACCCGCGCGGAGCCTGGGGTGGCCTCGGCGGTGCCTGAAGGACTGGCGGATCTGACTGCAGAGCTCGACCGCCTGAGGGACGCACGCACACACTAGGAAACCGCCGCCGGAAACTTCTGAGCTTGCGTGCTTTATCAGTACAGGGTCACCTATTTTGGGCAGTCGTTTTAGAAACGCTTCTTCTTTTTTTCCCCGCCCAAAATTTATTATGCAAGTGATATATGCTCTTGGAGCAAGAAAAGAGAGAGAACATACAAATCAGATGACAATAAAAGACTAAAAACGTAATCCCATCAACCAAAGAGAATCACTGTTAACATTGTGGTATACATTTTTCCAAACTCATATGCACTCACACAAGTAGACCTTTTTTTTTTTTTTTAATAAAAAAACAGAGGCCTGGCGCGGTGGCTCACGTCTATAATCCCAGCACTTTGGGAGGCCGAGGCGGGCAGATCAAAAGGTCAGGAGTTTGAGACCAGCTTGGCCAATATGGTGAAACCCTGTCTCTACTAAAAATACAAAAAAAATTAGCGGCAGGCGCCTGTAGTCCCAGCTACTCGGGAGGCTGAGGCAGGAGAATCGCTTGAACCCGGGAGGTGGAGGTTGCAATGAGCCGAGATCATGCCACTGCACTCCAGCCTGGTCGACAGTGAGACTCCGTCTCAAAAAAAAAAAAAAGTTGACTCAGCATTTTGGGAGGGTGATGCAGGAGAATTGCTTGAGCCCAGGAGGTCCAGACCAGCCTGGGCAACGGTGAGACTTAATCTCTACAAAATTTTTTTTTTTTTAATTAACTGATTGTGGTGGTGCACGCTTGTAGTTCCAGTTATTCACGAGGCTGAGGCGGGAGGATCGCTTGAGCCCGGAAAGTGGAGGGTGCAGTGAGCCGGGTTCATGCCTCTGCAGTGCAGCCTGGGTGACAGAGAAATACCCTGGCTCTATTTAAAAAAAAAAAAAAGAAAGAAAGAAAAGAAAAAAGAGGCCGGGCGCGGCGGCTCAAGCTTGTAATTCCAGCACTTTGGAAGGCCGCGGTGGGCGGATCACGAGGTCAGGAGTTCAAGACCAGCTGGCCGACATAGTGAAACCCCATCTGTACTAAAAATTCCAAAAAATTAGCCGGGCGTGTTGGTGTACGCCTGTGATTGAGGCAGGAGAATCGCTTGAACCCGATATGCGAGGTTGCAGTGAGCCGAGATCACTCCACTGCACTCCAGATCTTGGTCGACAGAGCGACCCTCCGTCTAAAAAGAAAGAAAGAAAAGGAAAGTGGGGCCGGGCGCAGTGGCTCACGCCTATAATCCCAGCAATTTGGGAGCCCGAGTCAGGTGGATCACCTAAGGTCAGGCGGTCGAGACCACCCTGGCCAACATGACAAAATCCGATCTCTACTAAAAAAAAACCACAAAAATTAGCCAGGCATGGTGGCAGGCGCCTGTAATCCCAGCTACTTGGGAGGCTGAGGCAAGGAGAATCTCTTGAACCTGGGAGGCGGAGGTTGCAGTGAGTTGAGATTGCACCGTTGCACTCCATCCAGCCTGGGCGACAAGAGCGAAACTCCGTCTCAAAAAAAAAAAAAAGAAAGAAAGAAAGAAAAGAAAAGTGGACCTGGCACGGTGGCTCAGACCTGTAATCCCAGAACTTTGGGAGGACGAGGCGGGTGGTTCACCTGAGGTCGGGAGTTTGAGACTAGCCTGACCAACATGGTGAAACCCCCTCTACTAAAATACAAAAATTAGCTGGGCGTAGTGGTGGGTACTTGTAATCCCAGCTACTCAGGAGGCTGAGGCAGGAGAGTTCGCAGGAACCTGGAAGGCAGAGGTTGCAGTGAGTCAAGATCTCCCCACTGCACTCCAGCCTGGGTGACAGAGCAAGATTCCGTTTCAAAAAAAAAAAATTAGCCGGGCGTGGTGGCGGGCGGCTGTAATCCCAGCTACTCATGAAGCTGAGTTTTGAGGATCGCTTGAGCCCGTGGGTCAAGGCTACCGTGAGCCGAGACTGCACCACTGCACTCCAGCCTGGCCAGCCTGGGTGACAGAGCAAAACTCTGTTATTAAAAAAAAAAAAGGCCGAGCGTAGTGGCTCACACCTGTAATCCCAGCACTTTGGGAGGCCAAGGCGGGCAGATCACGAGGTCAGGAGATCGAGACCATCCTGGCTAACAGGGTGAAACCCCCGCCTGTACTAAAAATAGAAAAAAAATTAGCTGGGCGTGGTGGCCGGCGCCTGCAGTCCTAACTACTCAGGAGGCTGAGGCTGGAGAATGGCCTGAACCTGGGAGGCGGAGCTTGCATTGAGCTGAGATTGCTGCCACTGCACTCCAGCCTGGGCGACAGAGCGAGACTGCGTCTCAGAGAAAAAAAAAAAAAAAAAAAAAAAGGCTAAATAGCCAGGTAAGGTGTGCTGTGAACCTGTAGTAGTCCTAACTACTTAAGAGGCTGAGGTAGTAGGATCACTTGAGCCCAGGAGTTCGAGAGCAGCCTGGGCAACATAGCAAGACCTCCTCTCTAAAAAAAAAAAAAAAAACAACTCCAAGAAAGTAAAAAAAAAAAAAGGCCCAAAAGACTGAACAATAGATTTGGCAAACTGACACTTGAAGAGAAAAGTCAGTGAGATTAAAAGTAGAAATGAAAATATATATACAGATATACACAATGTAGTCCTGAGACTGAAAGAGAATATTTGATTGATTGTTTTTTTGGTTTTTTGTTAATACAGGGTGTCCCTTTTTTGCCAAGGCTGGAGAGCAGTGGTGCAGTCACGACTCACTGCAGTCCCGTGGCAGGAGTCCCTTCAAGCCATCCTCCTGCCTCAGCCTCCTGAGTAGCTTGGTCTACAGGTGCACACCACCACACCCAGCTAAAGAGATGGAATATTTGAAAGAAAGGATGAGACATGAGGGATAGAGTGAGAAAGTCTACTAGATGTCTAGGTGAAGTCTTACAAGAAAATAATAGAGAAAGTAGGGAAGAAACACTGTCAGAGTGTTTTCCAGAATTACTGGAAGACAATGTGAATCCTGAAAATCTGAGACAGGTCTGTGAATTTAGAAAGTGTATTTTGCGAGGGTTAAGGATGAGCCCACGATGCAGCCTCAGGAGGTCCTGATGACATGTGCCCAAGGTGGTCAGAGCACAGCTTGGTTTTATACATTTTAGGAAGACATGAGATATCAATCAACATATGTAAAATGAACATTGGTTCCGTCCAGAAAGGTGAGATAACTCAAAGCAGGGAGGGGGCTTCCAGGTCACAGGTAGGTGAGAGACAAACGGTTGCATTCTTTTTAGTTTCTGATTAGCCTTTCCAAGGAGACGAACAGATTCACATTTAACTCAGTGACCAGAGAGAGGACTTAGGTTTTGTTTGTTTGTCGTTTTGAGACAGAGTCTCACTCTGTCACCCGGGCTGGAGTGCAGTGGCACAATCTTGGCTCACTGCAAGCTCTGCCTCTGGGGTTCAAGCAATTCTCCTGCCTCAGCCTCCCAAGTAGCTGGGATTACAGGCATGTGCCACCATGCCTGGCTAATTTTTGTATTTTTAGTAGAGATGGAGTTTCACCATGTTGGCCAGGCTGGTCTCGAACTCCTGACCTTGGGTGATCCTCCCGCCTTGGCCTCCCAAAATGCTGGGGTTACAAGCATGAGCCCTTGCACCTGGCCAGAGGGATGACTTTGGGGAAGATCTTAAAAGCAGCCAGCAAGAAAAGACAGGTGTGACTGCCCACTTCCCTGTAGCAACACTGGGATGCAGTCAACTGAAATATGGTCTCCCAGTTCTCTTCCCTTCCTAGAGCCATGGCGATCCTGCTGCAACATCAGACCATGTCACTTCCCTGCTTAAATCCCGCTAATGGCTCCCCAGCTCACTTGAAAAAATACTCAGTCCTTTTTTTTTTGACAGAGTCTCACTCTGTCACGCAGGCTGGAGTGCAGTGGCATGATCTCAGCTTAAGCAATTATTGTGCCTCAGCATCCCAAGTAGCTGGGATTACAGGCATGTGCCACCAAGCCCAGCTGATTTTTTTTGTGTGTGTATTTTTAACACAGACAAGGTTTCTCCATGTTACCTAGGCTGGTCTCAAACTCCTGAGCTCAATCGATCTTCCCACCTCGACCTCCCAAAGGGCTGGGATTACAGGCGTGAGCCACTGTGCTCGGTTGGATTCATTTTTTATGTTTACATCTTTTATCCTCCTGGAATGTTCTCTGATGTAAAACATTTTCCCTCCAAAGGGTTAGCCATTATCTCAACACCATTTCCCCAATGAGCTATGCTTCTATTTATCTGAAATATCACTAAATTGTTTATGAGAGATGAATTCAGTTTTAGATTTTGTTGCATTTGAGGTTCCCATGAGACACACTGGTGCAAATGCACAGTATAATTTTAGATAAAGGGTTCTGAATGTGTCCTGTGGAAGAGCTGGGTCAGATGAGGAAAGGGCATCATCTAAGACCTTGTGAGGTTCTGAGGTCACCTAGAAAGGATAAGGAGTGAGGAGGAGGTCCACAGCACTGCCTAGCTAACCCTTGAATGACAGCATTCCCTTGGTGTCTCCATCCTGGATGGCACTTCCCTGAGGTCACGAACCATGGCTTCCCCTCTCTCAGTGTCCTTTCCAGCATTTAGCATGATGTCTCACACATTAGTTAATAAATGTTTCAAAATTAACAGTAACCGCATGGCGAGTGGAGGAAACAAGGGATGATGACTGAGGAAGGAAGTGAATAATACTATCTCTGCCATTACCAAAGCCTTCTGAGATGCCACCGCTTCATGGAGTTCGCCAAATTCCATTCCACACTTAGGCACTGGGTCCCTAGTCCTGGGCCAGATGATGGGGCTGACTGGGGACATGAGCACACAGGGATCCCACGACAAGCAACATATACTTCTGTCATGTGCTGGGAGCTATGGAGAAAATGATCAGCCTGTGGTGATGGAGAGTAATGGGGAGTGAGGAGGTGATGTTTGATCTGAAACCTACAGAGAACTAGGAGAACTGGGAAGGGGGAACAGGGCCTCTGAAAGTCCCCGATGCAGGAAACAGCTTGAGCTGAAAGGCAGCCAGGATGGTTAGGACATGGTAACAAGGTGAAGCTGGACCGCACATTGACCTCACCTCAGGAAGGCATCAGGATTTTATTCAAAGTGCAACAGAAAGCCGTGGGAAGGTTTCAAGCAGTAATGGCAGGATTCAATGTATGTTTTAAAGATATTACTTTTATTTATTTATTTATTTATTATGAGATGGACTTTCACTCTTGTCACCCATGCTGGAGTGCAATGGCACGATCTCAGCTCACTGCAACTTCCGCCTCCTGTATTCAAGCGATTCTCCTGCCTTAGCCTCCCAAGTAGCTGGGATTACAGGCATGTGCCTCCTTGCCCGGCTAATTTTTATATTTTTAGTAGATGTGAGGTTTCATCATGTTGGCCAGGCTGGTCTTGAACTCCTGACCTCAAATGATCCACCCACCTCGGCCTCCCAAATTGCTGGGATTACAGGCGTGAGCCACTGTGCCCGGCCAAGAGATTACTTTTGTTGTGTTGTTTTTTGTTTTTTGAGACAGAGTCCTGCTGTGTCGCCAGGCTGGAGTGCAATGGTGCAATCTTGGCTCACTACAACCTCCACCTCCCAGGTTCACACCATTCTCCTGCCTCAGCCTCCTGAGTAGCTGGGACTACAGGCACCCACCACCACGCCTGGCTAATTTTTCATATTTTTAGTACAGACAAGGTTTCTCCGTGTTAGCCAGGATGGTCTTGATCTCCTGACCTTGTGAGCCACCCACCTCAGCCTCCCAAAGTGCTGGGATTACAGGTGTGCCCGGCCAACTCAATGCATTTTTACATATATGTATGTGTGTGTATAAATCCATGTTAATTACCATCCAGACCAAGATATAGAATATGGCTAATACCGCAAGAATCTCCTGTGAAGACAGTCCCCCCCACCTGCATTCCCAAGGGCACATGTTCTGACCAATATGGCCACAGTATGCACTGGCATCCGGCGACCTGCCCCTCCCTCTCTGTGAGGATCATGCATGTAGGTAGCTAATTTTCGCTGCTGAGCTGTGTTCTACCGTAAAGCTATACCATAATTTGTTTATCCGTTCACCAGCTGATGGACATTTACGTTTTTTCAGAGTTTAGCTATTTATAAATAAAACTGCTAAGAATGTTCTTGTGTGTGGTTTTTGGTGGACATAGGTATTGAGCAGCAGCTGTTTTCTCTATTTTTTCTCTTTTTTTTTTTTTTTTTTTGAGAGATGGAGTCTTGCTCTGTTGCCCAGCCTGGAGTGTGGTAGTGGTGTGATCTTGGCTCACTGCAACCTCTGCCTCCTGGGTTCAAGAGATTCTCCTGCCTCAGCTTCCCATGTAGCTGGGATTACAGGCGTATGCCACCACACCCAGCTAATTTTTGTATTTATTTTTTAATACAGATGGGATTTCACTATATGTCAGTCAGGCTGGTCTTGAACTCCTGACCTCAGGTGATCCGCCCCTTCTTGACCTCCCAAAGTGTTGGGATTACAAGCGTGAGCCACTGTGCGCGGCCTTTTCTTTTCTTTTTTTTTTTTTCTGAGTCAGGGTCTCCCTCTTTCGCCTGACTGGAGTGCAGTGGTGTGATCACAGGTCACTGCAGCCTTGACCTTCTGGGCTCAAGTGATCCTTCCTACCTTAGCTACCCAAACAGCTGGGACTACAGGTGTGCACCATGCCCAGCTAGTTTTTAAACTTTTGTGTAGAGACACAAGGGGCATGGGGTGGGTCTCACTATGTTGCCTAGGCTGGTCTTGAACTTCTGGGCTCACTGTGATCCTCCCACATCGGCCTCAAAGAGTGGGATTATAGGTGTGAACCACCGTACCTGGCCTAAATAACTATTTCTAAAGCAGCCAAAGTTGTGAACCCGTGACTCTGAGGAACCTGTGAACACCAAGGGAAGCCAGGGGTTAGGTCCCCAGTGACCCTGGGGGTCTCTTCAGGTTGGAAAAGAGTAAACTGTGGTTTCTAAAGATTTTCAAGTTGCAGTCCCTTGCCTTTTGAGATTCCTGGGTCTTTCATAAAATCTCTGGTGTCACAGTGGGAGTGGAGGGAGACCTAGAGGAGCAATGCCCTCTGTGGCCAGCACTGCAGCCAGAAGATTTTTCTATTTCCCAGGCTCTGGGGATAGGGCAGAGGATACCAGTTCATGGCCCCAGTACAGCGACGCACTGGCTATAAGAACACTGAAACAGACATTCCTCAAGAGACACCCTGGGTCTCACCTCTTCCCGCATCTCCTGGCACCACACCTAAAATAGCTTCCTAATGCTGTGGAACATTACCTCTTCCCACTCATCCAGAAACCCCTTCAAAGGAGCCATCTGTGCTGCAATCTTCATCTGTAGCTTGCACGGCATATGTGAGTTTGCGGATGTAGGTAGATGGCTACTGATGCATTCCCAGACACACACACACACACACACACACACACTTGACGCCATGGGCTGAAGGGCTGTTTTCTCCTCTAAATGGCACCTGCTGCCCTCCACATGAGATGTTCCCTCCCCTTCGGTGGGCCACCTCTTTTCCTATTGTGGTTTGCAGCAGCTCCTCTGACCTCACCTTCCTGATGCTGCTGTGATTATTTTCCTGAATTATTTGATTATGACCAGTATCAAAGTGAAAACAGAGCCCAGGGAATGTCACATATTTATAGCCTGTTGGATCTGTTGCTTTAGGCCTCACTCTCGGGGAGATGATCCACAATGCTGTGGAGGTGGTCCACATTGGAGGCCATCACGCTATTGTCAAGGTCTATGCTCAAGGTATAAACCTCTGAGCATTTCTCCTACTTCTTAGATTCTTTTTAATTGTCTTTTCTTTTCTTTCTAGGCCTTTCTGGGACCTATGAGAGATTAAATTAGAACCTGACACATTTAAGTTCTTAAAAGAGATTTACTATCTATTCTTTCTGAAATGGGCTATCTATGAGGCATCATCGATATAACAAGAAGTTTGGGCCTGGCATGGTGGCTCACGCCTGTAAATCTCAGCACTTTGGGAGGCCAAGGTGGGCGGATCACCTGAGGTCAGGAGTTTGAGACCAGCCTGGCCAACATGGCGAAACCATGTCTCTCCTAAAAATACAAAAATTAGCCAGGTGTGGTGGCACATGCTTGTAATCCCAGGTGAACAGGAGGCTGAGGCAGGAGAATGGGGTGAACCTGGGAGGCGGAAGTTGCAGTGAGCCAAGATTATGCCACTGCACTCTAGCCTGGGCAACGGTGAGACTCCGTATTAAAAAAAAAAAAAAAAATCTTTGGCCTCCGCACCCCCCTTATCTGAACTCAGTCATTTCCTTCTGCTAGCTTCAAGTCTTTAGACAAAGCTTTAATTCTTTCAACCAACTGCCAATCAGAAAACTATTTGAATCCACCTAATGAAAGGTGAAGCCAGCTGGACTTCCTGGGTGGAGTGCAGACTTGGAGAACTTTTCTGTCTTACAAGAGGATTGTAAAATGCACCAATCAGCACTCTGTAGCTAGGATTGTAAAACGCACCAATCAGCGCTCTGTGGCTAGCTAGAGGTTTGTAAAATGTGCCAATCAGCACACTATAAAATCGACCAATCTGTGCTCTGTAAAATGGACCAATCAGCACGCTGCAAAATGGACCAATCAGTAGGACATGGGTGGGGACAAATAAGGGAATAAAAGCTGCCCTCCCTCTGCCCCCCAAACCAGCCCCCATACCCCACAGGAGGGACAACCTGCTTGGGTCCCCTTCTGTGCTGTGGAAGCTTTGTTCTTTCGCTCTTCACAATAAATTTTGCTGCTGCTGAATCTTTGGGTCCATGCCACCTTTAAGAGCTGTAACACTCACCACCAAGGTCCGCAACTTCATTTATGAAGTCAGCGAGACCAAGAACCCACAGGAAGGAACCAATTCTAGACACACTGACCTGTAAACTCATCTCTCCTTCAAGATGTCCTACCTCTTTTGGCTGAACCAATGTGCACCTTCCATGTATTGATTTATGATTTTACCTACAATTCCTCTCTCCCTAAAATGTATAAATCTACACTAACGTGACCACCTTGGGTACACTTTCTCACTTTCCCCAGGCCATGGGGAACAATCATATTGGCTAAGGATACACCTCTTTAAAATACTTTACAGGGTCTAGTTTTCCAGTAACATTACACAGGCTATTACAAAAGATACCAGTGAATATGAGAGGTGAAGCCAGCTGCACTTCCTGGGTTGAGTGGGGACTTGGAGAACTTTTCTGTCTAGCTAGAGGATTGTAAACACACTAGTCAGCGCTCTGTGTCTAGCTAGAGAATTGTAAATGCACCAATCAGCACTCTGTAAAAATGCACCAATCAGTGCTCTGTGCCTAGCTAAAGGATTGTAAATGCACTAATCAGCATGCTGCAAAAACACACCAATCAGCGCTCTGTGTTTAACTAAAGGATTGTAAACGCACCCATCAGCACTCTGTAAAATGGACCAATCACTCTGTAAAATGGACCAATGAGCAGGACATGGGTGGGGACAAATAAGGGAATAGAAGCTGGCCACCCCCCTCGCCTTCCCCCCTGCCAGCAGCAGCAACCTGCTTGGGTCCCCTTCCACACTGTCACACTGTGGAAGCTTTATTCTTTTGCTCTTCACAATGAATCTTGCTACTGCTCACTCTTTGGGTCCGTGCCACCTGTAAGAGCTGTAACACTCACTGCGAAGGTCCGCAGCTTCATTCTTGAAGTAAGGGAGACCAAGAACCCACCAGAAGGAACCAACTGCAGACAGAGATATGTAGGGTGAGGTACTGGGGGAAGGTGCACTGAGCTTCTAGGCCCTCCGCAGATGCAGCACCTTCCAGGAATCTTTATGTGTTCAGCTATCGAGGAGCTCTCTGAACCCTGTCCTCTTGGGTTTTTATAGACAACCTTGTTGAAATGAAGGTCTCCAGGGTATGGAGCGGGACCCTCTCTGGAATTAGAGTCCTGTGTCCCACAATCAGAAAGATGGAGGAAGATTAGAGTTCTGCCATGGGGCGGGTGAAAGAAGGGCAGGAAAAAATCAAAGAGATTCTGTTTCATGAGGCCTGCTTCTGAGGCCCACAGCACCCAGCATTATTATTTTGTATACATATCTTTATCGAGACAGAGTCTTGCTCTGTCACCCAAGCTGGAGTGCAGAGGTGCGATCTCAGCTCACTGCAACCTCCGCCTCCTGAGTTCAAGCAATTCTCTGCCTCAGCCTCCTGAGTAGCTGAGATTACAGATGCCTGCCACCACGCCTGGCTAATTTTTATATTTTTAGTAGAGATGGGGTTTCACCATGTTGGCCAGGCTGGTCTTGAACTCCTGACCTCATGATCCACCTGCCTCAGCCTCCCAAAGTGCTGGTATTACAGGCATGAGCCACCGGGCCTGGCCTACAGCACCCATCATTATAACAAAAGACTGTAACAAGGGCTATGGGAGTTACAAACCAGGAACCATGGAGGAAGCCAATACATATTAATATATATATGTAAAATGACACCAC
Organism: Rhinopithecus bieti; assembly: GCF_001698545.2. Classification (NCBI taxonomy): domain Eukaryota; kingdom Metazoa; phylum Chordata; class Mammalia; order Primates; family Cercopithecidae; genus Rhinopithecus; species Rhinopithecus bieti. The sequence continues at coordinate 924,154 of NW_016815774.1, read as the reverse complement.
ACTGTGCCATTGTACATTCTCACCAGGAATATATAAGAGCCCCAGGGCGCGATGGCTCACGCCTGTAATCCAGCACTTTGGGAGGCCGAGGCAGGCGGATCACCTGAGGTCAAGAGGTCAAGACCAGCCTGGCCAACATAGTGAAACCCCATCTCTACTAAAAATACAAAATTATCCCAGAGTGGTGGCATGCACCTGTAATCCCACGTACTCGGGAAGCTGAGGCAGGAGAATTGCTTGAACCCGGGAGGCAGAGATTGCAGTGAGCTGAGATCGCACCACTGCACTCCAGCCAGGGCGACAGAACAAGAATCTGTCTCAAATAAATAAATAAATAAATAAATAAATAAATAAATAAATAAAGGCCAGGCGCGGTGGCTCACGCCTGTAATCCCCACACTTTGGGAGGCTGAGGCTGGCAGATCACAAGATCAGGAGATCCAGACCATCCTGGCTAACATGGTGAAATCCCATCTCTACTAAAAATACAAAAAAAAAAAAAAAAAAAAAAAAAAAA